>NC_085141.1:263148709-263321209 GCF_024139115.2 Armigeres subalbatus | reverse complement strand
GGCCTCGCCCGATTGTTTGGTGTGCGCAGGTTTAGAGGAAACGGCGGAACACGTGTTGTTCGTGTGCTCACGTTTTCGCGCAATGCGTGACCACATGCTTGCCACATGTGGTCTGGACACTACCCCGGACAACCGAGTTCGAAGAATGTGTAAAGATGAAGTTGGCTGGAACGCCGTTTTATCGGCTATCGCCCAAATCGTCTCGGAGCTACACAGAAGGTGGCGCGTGGACTCAAGGATGGCTAGTTCAGGCGCAAATAAGAGGTGGTCCAAGGGATCGGAGTCGGCTTCATGGGTCATACCGGTGGTCATGCTCTGTGGTCGAACTCGATCCTTTTATCGAACAAGTGGTCGCGCGAAGAACAACATGGTATCGTCGCTTTCGCGGCGTCGGTCAACCGGGCGGGTTCCGAGCCCGAGGACGGAAAGGGGTCCTCGTCAAGGCTGGGGCAGGCGTAGGCCTCGCATCGGCAAGTCCCTCTGTGTGCTGGCGAATAGGCCCTATCGCAGAAAGGTCAATTTGGGGTGCACGCGGCATCATCATTCTTGATACCAGTCGTGCAGAGGGAAGCAGGCGCGAAGTCGACCCTTCTCACCTTCCGAGGACATAGGGCGTGGTAAGGCCACCTGGAAAGCCGGCAACGCGCTGGCACGATACCATGGTGTTCTTCTAGAGAAGCGAGTTACGATGTTCGGTGCTGCAAGGATACGCAGCTAACCTCGAGGGTGCGTTGTGCACTGGCCCCCCTTTGAAGCATTACTTTCTGGTTGTACCGAAGGGACTATGGGCTTGGCGGCAATGGAAACGGTTTAGCGGGTCGGGAATGTAGTCCTGCCTCCCTCGGTGATCCCTAACCCCGCTTTTCCTGGTCAACCCAGGATGTCTGTTGAGCAGATTCCCCCTCCATTGTTTAGGAAGAAAAAAAACAGGCTCACAGGCTCACAGTCACAGGCTCACAGGCTCACAGTCACAGGCTCACAGTCACAGGCTCATAGTCACAGGCTCACAGGATCACAGTCACAGGCTCACAGTTACAGGCTCACAGTCACAGGCTCACAGTCACAGGCTCACAGTCTCAGGCTCACAGTCACAGGCTCACAATATCAGGCTCACAGTCACAGGCTCACAGGCTCACAGTCACAGGCTCACAGGCTCACAGGCTCACAGTCACAGGCTCATCACAGGCTCACAGGCTCACAGTCACAGGCTCACAGTCACAGGCTCACAGTCACAGGCTCACAGTCACAGGCTCACAGTCACAGGCTCACAGTCACAGGCTCACAGGCTCACAGTCACAGGCTCACAGTCACAGGCTCACAGTCACAGGCTCACAGGCTCACAGTCACAGGCTCACAGGCTCACAGTCACAGGCTCACAGTCTCAGGCTCACAGTCACAGGCTCACAGTCTCAGGCTCACAGTCACAGGCTCACAGGCTCACAGTCACAGGCTCACAGGCTCACAGTCACAGGCTCACAGGCTTACAGCCACAGGCTCACAGGCTTACAGCCACAGGCTCACAGGCTCACAGTCACAGGCTCACAGTTCATACATTTTTGCCCATTCTCCTTCGTAAATTCCGGGGACAACTGACCTCAACGAATTCAGGAATAGCTGTGGAACCGTACTGAGGATTGACACAAATCCAGAATGAATCAAAAATTGGGATCCATCCGGATCGAATCAGTCAAGAAATGTGATTTTTACAGCAGTTTTAATTTTTAAAAGCTCTGAAAGCAGACGTCAAGAACGGAAAAGTTAATTGGGTTAATTAGATTCAGGTGTAGTTTTCACCCTTCTATGTATGGAGACATCAGATGTCAGATGACGATTATTAATAAATAAATAAAACCATTGTGTTTGCCATACAGGATACTTGGTAAACATATGAAGTTTCATGCTTTCAATCCTTCGGCCACCTCTCAATTGCAAAAAAAAATCCTTCCAAACGCATAAACACACAAATCAATCCTATTGAGAACACGCGATTTCTGAATGGACCCTACGTTGTGAGTCGTGCAAAATATAGGTACCACCCAAAGTGATCCTAGCTGGTACCATGATAAGATTTATTTGCATAATTTAATATTAAATGTTTCATGCATTGAGAAATTATGGCGAACATGACTTTTCCGTTACACTTGTGAGGCCACGCTGATGGCTCCTGAAGCGTATGGCAGTGCAGTGTGTGGTCAGGTTTGCATAGAAGTGGCCTGCTGACGGCTCGAGCTATAGATGCCGTTGATGTTAACGGATGTTGTATACAGAAACAGAGAACGAACGAGAAGAATGCTCCACCGAGGACCGTACATTGTGCATCTGGATGAAGCTCTCCAATCCAATCGTGGATCGAGCGTGATTTGTTGTGAGAATAATTGTTTGACATTATGCTGCCAGATGCCTAATGGAAAATGTTGATTGTGTGATGAATAAGTGGCGGTAGAGTGTCATCGCACAGACGGTTTGTGGGAAATCTGTATAAATTATGAGCATTTTTTTATTAAATAATAAACGGAAGTGTGAACAGTTCACATGGAGTAGGCATTCAGCTGGAATTGAACAAGTTTGTATGAAATTGAATATGAAGTATGAAATAATCTATTAGATTTACCTTTACAAATATTTATTAAAAATTATGTGCTGCTGATCTCCTTCAAGGGGAGAGGAGGGGGGCTTTGTACAATAAAAAATTAATTTAAAAAAATATTGAAACTCCTCGGACTTCTTGAAGAATGTTTAAAACTCCTCAATGCCTCCAAGGCTCTCATAGATGTGTAAAATTTCTTCGCAGTACAAATAGCACGTGCTATCAAAGAATTCACCGCTAGAATCCACCACATGGCAGCCAAATTTTCAAAAATATCAAAGTAGCTTTATTTCTGGATGTATGTTTTACTTAGACGATTATCTGGCGCTTATTTTTCATGGCGACTAAAAATAAGCAGAGGAGTAGATTTTTTATAAGAGCGACACAATATTATTTTTGGGCTAAAAAATCCGAGGGGGGGGGAGACATTATTGTTTTTAAATATTGTATCGGCCTAAATAACATATAAGCATAGGGTAACGATACCAATAGTGGAGGTATTAGTAGATCCACAAAAGCAAATATTTTTTAAAAATGGATAATTATGGGAAATTTACTGCTTTATTATCTTAATCAATAGATATACTAATAAATTTGATAACAAAAATGAGATAGATGTTATTTAACATCAACAATTACCAAATATTGCTTGCACCACTATGGGTACACTGTTCCTTTAGTGGCGGTAAAAATTAATTTTGGTTCCTATAGTGGTGCTATCCATTGGTTTCTTATGAGACTCGCCACTATTGGTACAGTTGCACCACTATAGGTGCAAGGGAGTCAATTTTGTTAAGGAAAATCATTGTTTTCAATAGTTTATCAAGCGAAATCTTAAGGTAAGTTGCATTTAAAAGGATATTTAAAGCACGACGCATCAACTGAAACCATCGTAAAGTCTATAAATCGGGACTGATTTGCGATTTGGGCGTAACTTATTTTGTAAACAAACATTGCTTCATGAATTCCGGAGAATGCAAGCGTTTTCATCCTAAACTAATTCCCTT
Source organism: Armigeres subalbatus (assembly GCF_024139115.2). NCBI lineage: Eukaryota > Metazoa > Arthropoda > Insecta > Diptera > Culicidae > Armigeres > Armigeres subalbatus. Next base: position 263,317,615 of record NC_085141.1, on the reverse strand, counting down.
ATCTGGTAGAGAAAAGCTTAATCTGTCGGATCCATACCGTGGTTTCCTCATGAAATGCTTGTTTTAGCAGAAATACGCCTTCCAATGTTTGTTTACAAAATAAGTTACGCCCAAATCGCAAAGCGGTCCCGAAATATGATAAATCTTATCAAAACCCCACTACCTCCACTATTGGTGCTACCTCCACTAAGGGTACGGTTACCCTAAGCATAAAAAATAATTGTTTTGTACCCTTTTCTACCAGCTATTTTTTTTTTTAGAAATCCACGTAAAGAAGCTGCCCAAATTCCGCATCCAAAAATCCGCGTAAAAACCCACGTAAATCACGTAAAAACACGTGAAAAGCCACCCCCGTAATAATCACTCAGAAATGTCCTACAAACGACAATAAGTAATTTTATAAGTTATGCCATTTTGCATCATTCTCCCCTACGCTTGCTTGTTCAAATCCATCGATGATCAGATGGATTGAATATACATTTTTGAATGACTCCGCAAGTATTATCATTTTACAAGTATTATCATTTTCTCGAAATCTTCTGGCCACTGTTTTACTTCGTGAATTACTGGCGGCCTCTTTTTAAATAATATTTCAGTGCACTCCGTCGCTCGAACTTTTCCGCGAATTTATGACAACAATAACTTACCGAAGTAACCAGAAAGTAGCATTTCCGTCGAAAGGAGTGTACAATATTTAAAAAAGAGAAGCGACGTATTTTTATGTTTTGTATATTACCAAGCATTATATTTTTGAAAACTCCGGTGTTACGACAAGCTTCTTTTTTAAAATTTTTTTAGAGTTAAGTTATTGATGCAACCTAGCAACTAAGCATAGGATACATGAAAAACTTGAAGAAAAAACGCGTAAAGAACTTAACTGCATTAGCTACATGACACACAATCTATACCGTGTTGTTAGTTCCATTATCACCTCTTTCATTTATCATTGCTGACTAGGTTTTGGCGGATTTCCCTCGTCGGAGGAAGTCTGATGGATAAATGCGTGCTGGAACCTAGAACGACGTATGTATTTCGTTCTTTCGAGATCAACCTCATGGTTTTGACAGCATAATTATGTTTCTGACAGCTTATTAATTACGAAAGAAAATGGTGCTTAGGTCAATCCCTCATATATCAAAATGTGCTTGTCATGTAACATCTACCGACAATCTACGTACGTTTGCCTCCCCTAAGTGTGCTCAACAATACTTTGCACGAAGAACGATTGAGTGGAATAGAAATTGGCCTCAGGTATCAAGGAATCTGTCACGTTGATGCTCCAGCATGAATATTTGATCGTTAGAGTAACGATTTACAAACATGACTGGTGAGCGACATGTCCGAAGCTGAATATTATGGAATTTGATTGCTGGTACATCGTACATTGATAGTTTAATGCTTTGCTTTCATATTTTTATGAGGGGACAATTTGGAATCTTTAAAACGCTTTTGCCACAACATATGAATTGAAATTCATGCGCGAATAACGTAAAGGTTCTGAGGGCCTAGTTTTCCTGCATTTCCTTTATATCCTTTTTTAAAATTTGCATGTAAATTTTCATGAATTGAAAGTTAGTTTACACAATTGGTGTATAGCTACCTTCCGTAGCTCAGAGATAAGACACACTTCTACAAAGTGACCATGCAGACGGTTAGATAGTGTATTCATGTCTGCTTTACGACAATCAATGATCATGTTTTGGTATGCTGATTAATGTGTAACCCCTCTTGCTCGATACATCATTTATCAAAAAAGATGTACGAAAGGTATAAGAGTAGCTATCCACATACTTTCTGGAAATTCTTCTTGAAAATTTGAGTAACCCTCACTGAATAACATGGTAAGGAAGTTAATTGCTTCGAGTTAGTATTGATAAAAAGTTCAACTGCGTTTATTTCTGATTAGAGCAGATTGATTTATGGTGGTATAATTAATCACATTATTTTTAACTTTTCTAAATGTGTCGAATTATAATGTTTAATAAATAGAATAGATGGTTACATGTGGTCCACTATGTTTTAGAATATAACTTGCTTCACAAGCACCGTTGCATACAAAGCAATAAGTCGAACGAAGGTGTCACCTATTTGCTGTTGATCTTCGTGTGATGAAAACTGTTCTCCTTAGACAAATCTTTTTTTTTCATATGCTATTGACTGCAAGAAAGACATGTTCTGCACTCGAGATAAAGGGATTTCTGCCCTTTGGAGTATAGATACAAAAGGGTAAACTCAAAGATTGCACGTCGTACCGATGGCTTCCCGATGGAAGAGATAAAATGTAAAAGCAAAGGACGTGTAGTGTTTTACGTACACATTGTTTAGACATGAATAAGTTTGTTGAAAAAGTCGTCATAGGCCATGGGAGTAACCAGAATTTCGAGAAGGGGAGGGGGGTCAACTTTTTTGGTCTTCTAAATCGTAGTTTTATAGTAGTTTTATAAAAACACATGAATATTAACACATGAAACCAAATCCAAACCAAATCGAAACAATCATGATTAAAACAATAATGGATTTAAAAATGCAAGATTTATTGCTCATCAGATATTTTTAAATAAAGTGAGAAAAATATTAACGAACTTAGTATTCAGAAAGAATATAAAATCGGCTATAACAATTATTATAAAAATCCTGCATTCTTCCATAAGTTTAAGAAAACTAGAATTATTATTATTATTTTTTTATTTATTCAGACTAAGGCCGAAGTGGCCTGTGCGGTATATAAGAGTCTTCTCCATTCGGCTCGGTCCATGGCTACACGTCGTCAACCACGCAGTCTACGGAGGGTCCGCAAGTCATCTTCCACCTGATCGATCCACCTTGCCCGCTGCGCACCTCGCCTTCTTGTGCCCGTTGGATCGTTGTTGAGGACCATTTTCACCGGATTACTGTCCGACATTCTGGCTACGTGCCCGGCCCATCGCAGTCGTCCGATTTTCGCGGTGTGAACGATGGATGGTTCTCCCAACAGCTGATGCAACTCGTGGTTCATTCGCCTCCTCCAAGTACCGTCCGCCATCTGCACCCCACCATAGATGGTACGCAGCAGCATGCAGTACCTTTCGAAAACTCGCAAGTGCACGTTGGTCCTCCACGAGCATCGTCCAGGTCTCGTGTCCGTAGAGGACTACCGGTCTAATGAGCGTTTTGTACATTGTCAGTTTGGTACGGCGGCGAACTCTATTCGATCGGAGCGTCTTGCGGAGTTCAAAGTACGTACGATTTCCAGCCACTATGCGTCTCCGAATTTCTGGTGTCGTTTTCGGCAGTCACCAGTGAGCCCAAGTACACAAATTCTTCTACCACCTCGATTTCGTCACCACCGATGCAAACTCGCGGTGGATGGCTCACATTGTCGTCCCTTGAACCTCTTCCTATCATGTACTTTGTCTTCGACGTGTTGATGGCTAGTCCGATCCGCTTAGCTTCCCTCTTCAGTCTGATGTAGGCTTCCTCCATCTTCTCAAAATTACGTGCCATAATATCTATGTCGTCGGCGAAGCCAAATAGCTGGACGGACTTATTGAAAATTGTACCACTCGTGTTAATCCCTGCTCTTCGTATTACCCCTTCCAAAGCGATGTTGAATAGCAGGCACGAAAGACCATCACCTTGCCGTAACCCTCTGCGAGTTTCGAAGGGACTCGAGAATGCCCCTGAAACTCGAACTACGCACATCACCCGATCCATCGTCGCTTTGATCAACCGTGTCAGTTTATCCGGAAATCCGTGTTCGTGCATTAGCTGCCATAGCTGGTCCCGATCGATTATATCATATGCGGCTTTGAAGTCGATGAATAGATGATGTGTGGGCACGTTGTATTCGCGGCATTTCTGCAGTACTTGGCGAATGGCGAACACCTAGTCCGTGGTGGAGCGTTCGCCCATAAAACCCGCCTGGTACTGCCCCACGAACTCCCTTGCAGTTGGTGCTAGTCGACGGCATAAAATTTGGGAGAGTACCTTGTAGGCGGCATTCAGCAATGTGATTGCGCGGTAGTTGCTACAATCTAGCTTATCACCGTGTTTAAACAGCTCTCCTGGTAGTTGGTCAACTCCAGGGGCTTTGTTGTTTTTCAGCCGGCCAATCTCCCCCTGGATTTCCTGAGATCCGGAGCCGGTAAAATTATGTCCTGCGCACGTTCTCCCAGGTCCATCACCATACCGCCATCTTCGTCTGCCACATCGTCATTCAGGTGTTCTTCGTAGTTCTTCTTTGGATCACCTCACGCTCGTTCGTAAGATGGTTCCCGTTTATGTCCTTGCACATATCAGGCTGTGGCAGAAAACTAGAACCATACATCTGAATTTCTAAACAAATCCTCTCTGAAATAATATTTATTATAAAATAGGCAGAAAAAACAATATGCAAACTTTCTCCAGGAATTTCTTCGACAATTGCTCCAAGCATTCTATCGGGAATTCTATCAGGGATTCTTTAGGAATGCCTCCAGCAACTTCTTCGGCAATGTCTGCAGGAATTTCACCATAAATTTCCACCATTTAAATTGATCCGAAAATTCCACCATTATTTACTCCAAGAAAATCTTCACGAACTTCTTTATAAGTTCTGCAGAATTCCCTGCAATAATTCAAATAATTTCGTGCTGTTTCCCATAATTTTTAAGAATAAGAATAATCCGTGGAAATTCCGCAGAATTGCCAGTAAGCATTCCAGTAAACATTTCGAATCTTCAAAATTAATTCGTATTGAAATCCTGAAAGAATTCCGGTGGAAACTTCAAGATTTCCACTGGGAGATCCTCCAGGAGTTTCTCCGAAAATTCCTCCTGGAATTCTTCCAGGAGTTCAACCGGCATTTCCACCAAGAATTTCTCTAGGATTTCCTTCGATAATTATTCCGGTAGTTCTATCGGCAGTTCCTCTGAAAATTCTTAAGGGAATTTCGGCAGAATTGGAATTTATTTAGGCTTCTTCAGGAATTTATACAGATTTTCCACCAGAAGCTCCTCCGAGCATTGCTCTGCGAGCTCCTCAAGGAATTCTCCGGGAGATCCTCTGATGATGATGATGGTCCAGCTACAAACCCCAACAAAGATTTCAGCTAGACGAGATTTGTCTATATATAAGATAAATACTCTTGTTTCCGAGAATGCTTCTGGTAGGTTCCCCGGGGTTCCTTTGAAAATTCTCCCGGGAGTTTCTTCAGAAATTTTTCCAGAAAATTCCTTCGAGAGTTTCTCCGGAAATTCCACCAGCAATTCATCCGGGAGTTTCTCCGGAAATTCCTCCGGGAGTTTCTCTGGAAATTCCTCCGGGAGTTCCACCAGAAGCTATTCCAGGAAATTATTCAGGCTTTTTTTAGGAAATCATTTAGGCTTTCTTCAGAAATTAAGCTGGAAATTCCTCCCGAAGTTCTTCCGACAGTTTCTCTGGGAGCTCATCCGGGAAGTCCTCTAGGAATTCTTCTAGGAGTTCCTCCTGAAATTCCTCCGGAAGTTCTTACGGGAGATCTTACGGGAGCTCCTCCGGCAGTTCCTTCGGGAATTCCTCCGGGAGATCCACCAGCAGTTTCTACGAGAATCCCTCCGGGAGTTTCACCGGCAGTTTCTCCGGGTGTTTCTCTGAAAAGGAACTCCCGAAGGAACTCCCAGAGTAATTTCCGGAGGAACTCCCGGGGGTTTTTCAATAAGAATTTCCGGAGAAATTATCAGAGGAATTCTCGGAGGAACTACCGGTGGAACTTCTGGAGAAATTTATTGAAGAACTACAGGAAGAATTTCCGGATGAAATCGTGGAGGAACTCTCGTAAGAATTGTAGGATAAACTCCCAAAGGAACTTCCGTAAGAATTCCAGGAGGAGCTCCTGGAAGAATTCTTAAAAGAACCTCTCGGAGGAATTCCCCTAAGAACTCCCAGAGAAATTCTCCGAGGAACTTCTGGAGGAATTTGTGAAATTCCTGCCAAATATCGTCCAAGAATTCCCTGTGAAATTCCTGGAGGTATTACCGGAGAACTTCTTGAAAAAACTCCTGGAAGAACTCTCGGAGGAACTCCTACAAGCACTTCCGGAGGAATTCCCACATAGAAGTCCTGAAATAATTCGTAGAGAAGTTCCTAAAAGAATTTCCGAAAAAATATCTGAAGGAATTCCCAGAAAAACACCAGGAGGAATTAATGCAGAAATTCCCAGATGAAATCCTGAAAGTATTCTCAGATGAATTGCTGAAGAAAATCCCTGCGGATTGTTCCGAAGAAATTTCTGGAAGAACTCTTGGCAGATATCCGAGTAAATTCCGAGTTAATTCCGGAAGAAATTCTAGTACACTTCCGCGGAAAATCTCCTGGAGAAGTTCCTGGAGAAGTACCTGAAGAAACTCCCGGAAAAATACCTGTAAGAATTTCTGAAGAAATACATGAACGAATTCCAGGAGAAATTCATGAAAATATTTCTAGAGGATTTCTTGAAGGATATTCTGAAGTAATTGCGAAAAGAATTCCAGATTAGAATGCTAGGTGATTTCGCTATTGAATGTTTGGAGGTATTCCCGGAAAATTTCCTGGAAGTAATCCCGGAGGAATTGAAGGAAGAGTTCCGAGAGGAATGCCTGGAGAAGTTCCTGGAAGAATTTCCGAAGGAATTTCCGTAGACCGTTGTCATTGGTAGCGGAGTGAAGGCTCTCCCTACCAATTATGGGACGGAAAAAATCCTCTCTACTGACCTGAGCGTTAGCGTTTCCGATAACAATTTTCACGTCATGTTTTGGGCACTCTCTATTATAGGCTTTATCAAGACATTCATAAAACGTGTCCTTCACGTTGTCGGATTCATCGTTTGTCGGTGCGTAAACGTTGATTAGGCTGTAATTGAAGAATTTGCCCCGTATCCTCAACACACAGATTCGTTCGCTAATGGGTTTCCACCGCATCACTCGCTTCATCTGCTTGCCAATCACTACGAAACCAACTCCATGCTTTGCTTTTCCACCGCTGCTGTGATAGATGTTATACTTGAATGCAGTGTTGGTCGTGGGGTCCACGGCTCGGAATTTACTTTCTCCGGATCTAGCCAGCGGACTTCTTGAATAACGGCCACGTTCACTCCAATCTTCTGCAGTTCACGAGCCAGAAGGCTCACTCGTCCAGGTTCATTTAGGGTCCCTATATTCCAGGTACCGAGTTTCCAATCATAGTCCTTATTTCGTTGCCGGATCGGTTGTCAAAAATAACGTTCTCTTTTTCTTCTATCTCCATTTTTCGTGGTATTTGAGAGGCTTCAGTTACCGGGGTCGAGTTAACTACATCGCTGTATCGCGTCAGCTTTACCTAAGGTGGGGCCACCTTAGGTATAGCTGACGCGATACAGCATTTCGTTAATCAGCCGCTGGGTTCCAGGCAGACGAGCCTTCTGGTGAACAGACGCTCGAGACGTACCTTCTCACTCTAGCTGATGTCAGAAAGACAACAGTGCTTAGACTGCACTAGTTAGCGGTCTTTTGTCATCGGACGACCCGTGGAAGCGTGAGATAGGAGCTTGTGGGGACCAGAGCTATGTTGGGCGCTCCTTCCTTGATGTCAACCCACCATTTTAAAAAGATTATCCTTAGGATGCTCATCATGCCCCTTGTCCTAAACACGGCCGCTTGGCTCAGGGTCGAGTACTTTTCATAATTGCACATCGTAGCAAAACTCGATTTTCTAAGCTCTTATTGCATTGTACAACAACCCGTAACCCGTTGCATAATCAACTATTAAACTTTTATGTCAACTGTAAGACCCAAAAACCTATTGTTCGTCATCTGATTACCATTTTACACCATGATGCTCTTATCATGCAGTCGCATTCGGTGCTTTTATGGCCATTTAAACTCACCCGTAAGAGCTTTCCAAACTTCTTAATCACCATCTGTGGGTACACTTATTTATATGGCTATTCAATATTCATCATACACTTGCCCACATTTTCCGACGAAATCAACACAAGCGCTTACCAACAACCAACGGCGGAACACAATCAATCGGAAAAATTCTTGAAATTTTAAGGACAAGTCGATATGCGAGTGCTTTTAGCTGCATACAGAAGCATACCCAGAAGGACGGCACACGCTCGCTACTCAAACGAAAAATAGCTGCTGAAAGATATCCTCATAAATAATGCAGTAAAAACGGCAAGCACGCGAATTTATGTGGGCTGCCAGCCTAGATTTTCCCCTTTCAGTTGCTTTTGGAGGTGGAGAACCAACAAGAAGTCACATTTACATAAAAATGTGTTTATGATGCTTCAGCGCGTACGTTTATATGCATGTGAACCAGTCATAGTGGAACATGAACCATTTATATTCGTTACCATGCCGAGCATCAAGTTCCAAAATACTGAAATTCAATAACTGCATAATTAATTCATTTTTGCCTTTCTCGTACTATATGTAGGTAAGGCTATATGTTCGCTCCAAAAACAAACTTTGTATTGAAGGCCCGGAGACCCATAGTGTTAAATACCAATCGACTCAGTTCGACGAATTGAGGTGATGTCTGTTTATGTGCGCACCGCGCAGATCAAGTCTCACTCATGTTTTCGGCACTCATCCTTGACCGATTTCAACAAGTTGGATTCGTGTCCCATTGTTTCCTACTGGAAATTGGCCGGATCGAGCTATGAGATCAGAAGTTATGGCTAAAATACATTTTTACCACAAAAACCGCGTAAAAAGTCTTACACATTTTTAGACACTTATTCTTAACCGATTTGCTGCATTCGAAGTAGAATCGTGTTCCATTGTTGTTGAGAATTTGCCGGACCGAATTATGGGATGGAAAGTTATGGCAAAAATACATATTTTTATACGAAAACCGCATAAAAAGTTTCACTTATTTTTCAGACACTTATCTCTAACCGGTTTCTTCGCAACACTTTGCATTCGGCGGAACCCTGTCCCGTTACTATTAAAAAATGGCTGGGTCGGACTATCTGCTTAAAAGTTATGGCCAAAACACTTTTTAATTTCATTTATTTATTTATACCTCATCTGAAAATTATCTTAATGAGGATGAAGGATGGGGAAAGCCCTTTTGATGAGAAAAATTCCCATCAAAAGGGCATAAAAACCCCATATCTTTTCTTAAATACAGTTTTACATAAATTGAGTAGTCATAGTAAATAAAACATAATATACTAATACAATATTTTCTCTTATGATTAAATAGTCAACTGATAAAAATAGCAACACGTATGAAGGAATGAATGATGACGTCACTTAAACCATTTTTCAACTGACCGGAAACAAAAGAAAATAATAGGGAGCAACTTTTTAGTTGTCTAAAATAAGCTCTGGTTGGAGACGAAGCTGTTTGAGCCGGTTCTTGAAGATAGTTGCAGAGATGCTGTAGTCAAAAAGTGGGTAAACCTTGTTGAATTCTCGGCAAATAGCAGTGAGTGATAGGTTCATTTAGTCCGTAGTGAGTTCTCCTAAAGTCCAACCTCAAGGAGTTTCTTAGCCGTAAGGTGAGTTTCGGTGCATTGAAATTAATCTTTTCCAAAATTTGCGGCTCATCAATCGAGCCTAACAGCAACTTTCCAGCAAAAACTGCCCTAAAAGCCTCTCTACGGCTACGTAGAGTTTCTATCCCAAGAAGCCATTCCATGGAAGTAGTCGGCGGGCAAATCTAGTGTACCTGGGTTGAATGTTATCAATACGCTTAATCCAGATTTCAGTGTATGGACACTAAGCCACACACGGAGATTCAAGCGTAGAGCGAACTAGTGAATAATAAAGCGATCGTAGGCTGGATGGTTCCAAGAACTCCCGAGTTGTCCGCATCATGAATCCGAGATTTCTATTGGCTTTAGCAATTATGACAGAATAGTGATCACGGAAGGACATACTTGTATCCATCAGTACTCCTAAGTCTTTCACAGTAGATACCCTTGGTAGTATTATCCCGAAAGTTTGGTATTTCTTATTATTGGGGAGTGTTTCCGGTAGAATGAAATGATAAAACATTTTTCAGCACTTATTGCGCTTTTTGCACTTTATATTGTCGCGCTTATCTTTTTCTAGAATGCTGCGGCGGTCTTACACTCGCAGGCTCGACTGCGAAGGTAAACGTCAAGATAGCCGCCGTATTAAAAGATAGGCAGAATTTTCCCGCTCAAAACAAAACCACGTGCTTTTCGCGAAATGACAGCAGTGTTCGATTGTATTAGTGAGAGGCAACCGGAGTCACTGAGTACATGGAGAGTGTTTATCATGGCAAGTGCATACGGTGGGAGAGATTTTTATCGACTCTGTTGTGTTCAGTGACCGTTGCGATTACCTGAGAAGCAAGCAGCAGGAAGCCGCAGTATTCTATTTTATCTCGAGATGCATAATAAGAGTTCCGCGAGATTTTTTTTCTCACAGTCATCTTTTTCTCACACTCAATACACTCAAAAAAGTTTGATTTTCCGTGTATAATATTTGTGTATGAGTGCTCAATCTGAAAACAAATAGACGTCAAACCATGGCGGGAATAACGAATAACGAGTAATGGGTTATAATTGGGTAAATTTCAGTAGCAAAAATCGATCATCCCAAAATGAGAGTGAGTGTGAGAAAAAGAAGCGGGCAAATCACAATCTACACATAACTCTTCAAATTGGTGAAATCGGCAATATTACCATTTGATTTCTTGTGCACCAATCTTGAAACAAATCTATCATGCGCTGCAGCTCCAAACAATCTTCAATACACAGGATTTTGTTTTTACACGATTTTTTTTCGCTCGTATTTTTGATCGTGTGACTTCAATTTGCCACCAAACTCTTCGCAACATGTTTCAAAAAATCCAGAATAAATCAAAGAAAAATCACATGATAATTAATATACGTTAAACATTTAGGATGAGTGGAAAATTGAGAAAATGTAAATCGCGTAAAAACAAAATCCAGTGTACTAGTAACAGCAATATAAATCTTCAAATCGTCGGCATAATGGCCCGTTTACATATGAGCTAGTTCTAGCGGACAATGCACTATCCGACAATACTAGCGCGAAATTAGCATAATGTAAACAGGAATTGTCATCTGCTAATAGTGTTTACATTATGCTAATATCGCGCTAGTACTGTCGGATAGTGCATTGTCCGCTAGAACTAGCTCATATGTAAACGGGCCATAAACAATACGAAATCCAGTTGGTAGCAGACGGCAAACGTTTATGAATAAAGAAAACAGTAATGGCCCAAGGTTACTGCCGTGTGGTACTTAATCCTGATCAGCCTCAAATCATTGCAGCTTTGACTCACCAGAACATCTGAGCTTTACCCAGTTGAACGTTAGTCGTTTCCAATCGTTTTGAATCGCAGCCGCCTTCCTTCATCGTTATCGTCTGTTTGTTCAGTCTTTAATCTGATTTATCAGCGTTACTGGTTTATATTCGTTACATGCTGTTCTAGTGATATCGCACTATTCGACAACATTTCAGCGCGAAATTAGCATAATGTAAACAGGAATTGTCATCTGCTAATAGTGTTTACATTATGCTAATATCGCGCTAGTACTGTCGGATAGTGCATTGTCCGCTAGAACTAGCTCATATGTAAACGGGCCATAAACAATACGAAATCCAGTTGGTAACAGACATAAGTTTATGAATAAAGAAAACAGTAATGGCAAAAGGTTACTGCCGTGTGGTACTCCTGAATGGTTCGTTAAAAAGTCAGATTGCACTGCACCAATTTTCACAGATAGCCGCTTATTTGTCAAATAAGATTGAAGCCAGCGTGTGAACGATATCGGAGCTCCCAGTCGATCTATTTGTGTTAACAGAATAAAATGATCGACTCGATCAAATGCAGTCTTCATGTCAATGTAGACAGTATCGACTTGGTTTCCTCCCTCAATGTTATTTATTTATGCAGAACGATGAAAATTGGACGAGGTTGGTATCAATCGATCGCCCAGGATAAAAACCGTGCTGATCAGAAGAAATATATTGCTTAGTTGCAAAGAAAAGAACATCACCAACAAGAATTTCTTACAGCTTAGATCCAGCGCAAAGTGAGGTGATGCCTCTATAGTTAACCTCGTTTCGTTTATCACCCTTTTTATAAACCGGGAACATGAAGGACTTCTTCATGTTCATGCATTTTTTTAATGCAATGGATGGTATACCGTCAGGGCCAGCAGTTGATGTCGACTTCAGTCTGGTGAGTGCTTTCAAGACATCGCTATGTGAGAAGCGGAACTCTCCTATATCGAGGACATCACATGGAACGCCAGTCAAAGCGTTGTTAATAAGATGGACGGGAACCGCTCCTTCTCTAAACATACTTGAGAACTGCTTAGCGAATAAGCTGCAAATTCCTTCACGCGTATCAGCCGTTTCTTCATTTAGAAACATAGCATTCGGTAGACTAACTTCTTTCCTCTTTGCGTTCATGAATGACCAAAACTGCTTAGGGTTTCGTTTCAAGTTCATTTCAGTTCGACGGGCTTAACGTCTGTAGAGACATCTGTTGAAAATTCGATACCTATTGCTAGCAGTGTTGAAAATTCGCTTGGACTCCGGAGTTCTCGTATTGGTGTACTTTCTTAATGCATTGAAATAACAACAGAAATAACGCAAGTGATTGTTGGACCGTGGCGGCTGATTTAGAGTGCCAGTGAAAAGTTCCACGGCACAGTCGATGTTTGGTGCGTACGATAAAGCTGTCCAGTCAACTCCAGAAATGGCATGGTTCAGTGTTACGTAATTCGCCTTGTGGAAGTTAAACACATTAGAAGATCCAGCTTCTTCAAGTTCAACAAGATGTCCACAGGAAACCGATGCAACGAGAGCAGGGTGGTACGGATCATGTTCTACAAGTGATTCGGCAGCTGCAAGTATCAAACACTTGGGAATGGCCTCCGAATTTGCGAATATCAAGTCCAAGATTCGATCGCGATAGTGCTTAACGTAATTAATCTGCTTCATGTTGAGTAGGGCAATGCCATCCAAAAAACAACAGCTGGCTTGCGAAAAGCTGGAGTTCGATGGATCAGCAAAATAGTAATCAGACCCTCGTCCGTGGACCCAGTTCAAGTTGTTCTGATTAAAATCCCCAAATAAAAGATGACAGTCTTCAGGTTTCAGGGAACTAGTAACATTAGAAGCGGATTGAAGATACTTTTCAATGAAGGTAACGTTACTGGCAATCTCCGGTGACAAGTAAACAACACCAACAGAGATTACTCTGTCAGCGATGGATATGTTAATAGAGACTTAAGATAGAGCAGAATTCAATCGGTTTGAAACAGCAATCAGGACACCACCGCCTCTCTTTCTTGTTGATGTTGCAGGATTTCGATCATGACGATAAACGATCACTAAATAGCTGTGTAGTGAAAAACTGGTCGTTAAGCCACGTTTCAGTAATAACGATTAGGTCGTAATTGGACTCAGATGCCGCTAGGAAAAAATTGTCCACTTTCGTGCGTAGCCCTCTAACGTTCTGGTAGTAGATGCTGATATGATATTCGTCCGTTGTCTCCTGTTGGTGTGTTCGGTTTTCTGGTTGACGTGGATGGTCAGATAATTCAAATGCGGTAGGAGAGTAGGCTAAGTGATTCGACTGTAAAGTGCAATGGGTCAGGTTGCGTGTAGCCTGTTCACCTGCTTCGGTAGGACATATACTTAAATGTTTACCTGGGGAATCAAGGTCGTCGTTAGATGATAGTGTTGTCATGCGTCTCACGAAATCAGATTGAGAGGAGAATGAGGAGTTAAACTGAAACGTATTCTTCATAAGGTTGTGTGTAGCATCTTCTCCTGCCTCGGCAGGACATATACTTGTATTACCATTACCTGGACCAGCCAGTACGTTTGGCTTGGAAACTAATCCTAAATCCAAACGTTGTACGAGAGACCTGGGGTGCGCAGTTCGAGACCAAAGAGGAGTCAGTTGAGCCAGTGGAAAAAATTATCTGAAAGTCGGTCACACTTAATTGGGATCTGGAATTGCTTCGGCTGTACATACACTATTCTCAAATTTACCTGACCGTAATAAAGTAGTGCTAAATGTACAGCAGAGCGGATTTGGCTTGAAGACTGGTTGCTAGCTAGCATAATTATTCCTTTGTCGAGACTTATGTAGACGCTTCAGATACATAAGACACTCAATACTCCATGAACAGTGGTTTTCTTCAAGTTGTCGATCAGCCGGTAATACTGCAGTTGATGCATTTTTCGTATTCAGATGTACATTCCTCGACCTTGTGACATTCAGCACATATAGCACAGCAGTATATTTCTATGAACATAAAATGTGATTTCGCAACAAATCTCAATAGATGATTAAGTCTCATCGGTAAAATTTAAAATATATTTAACCCGTAAGAACTCAGGACGAACTTTTAATTTTGAACACCATGTATCTCGGAGGTTTTTATTTATTTTCACTAGAATCAAGGGGAACAGTTATACTTTCATGTACATGCAAACCCTTTCCTCCGCACCCTCCTCCTTCCTTATGGTTCTGAAAACTATGTGGCCCAAAAGTGCAATTTTAGACAATTATATATGGAACTGGTCATATTTGACGATTTAATTATTCGTTTATCAGCCCGTATGAACAGGGCTCTTCAATATAATTCGACTGTATGAGATTTGAGCAAATAATGTAAAATTGGGGTGAGTTGCTCTAAATAAATGAAAATTTTACTTGAACCTACAGTAATCCAATATGTCCATATAAGTCCCTAGAGCCCTTGCGTGAATGCTTCACCAGTCAAATAAGTCCAACGCAGATGTTCTAGGGCCTCTAAATTGTCCGGAAGTTGAGTTCAATTGATCTACCAGGTCAACTACGACAGACATCAAACCGATAGCAACCCAGCGTATCTGTATAAGTCCCTAACAACATCATCATCCCTAGCAACATCAGCAAAACCAAACTGTTGGTTGTGACCACGGCGACCCCTTCCAACTATCAGACGAAATGTTCGGTATTTTCGTGAAATTTTCAACATTCAGTATTTTCAACGAGTCCTATCGTATCATTTCATATAGAAAATTGGCTGGATCGGACTATGGACTCAAAAGTTATGTCAAAAATACCATTTTTCTATAATACACCGGAAAGTCACCTATAAAAAAAATCTGACTACAGCACTGAAAATAAAATAAAACACAATTTTTTTTTATTTAATTGAAGATTTGTTTTTTTTTCTGGTGATTTGATTATCCGGAGTGAAAAAAAATCGATACTCCGAATAATCGAGTCCGACCTGTACCTAAATACGACCAAATTCAGTCGTTAATGAGTTACTGCAACCAAATCGATCTGAACTGTGCTGCTAGGGTAGGTGGATTTATCTGGGTTTTTATGATGTAGTTTCAATGTAGTTGAAACCCATTCTTACCCTCATTTGATCCATTGCCACCACCGATGACGGTACAATGCATTTTATTTGTAATACAATAGTTGCAATTATCGAACCGCTAAACTTGAAAACGATGTCAAACTCAATAACAGCTGCATTGTGCAACAACGGCTAGTGTACAAGTTTGGGGCTGTCAATACAATATTCAGCATAGAAGTCATTATAACGTAATAAAAAAAAATCAATATGAAACTCACTCAAGAAATAGTCTCTAAATTTTGCAAATCACATTTGTTTAAATATAACAGTTATTGTTTTCGCTTGACTATATCATTCTTTTGTCGTTGGCCGAAAGTACTAGTAGAAACACTTTCTGAGCGCTACCATGTGTTCGTCTTCATCACATACCGCTCGATAACATCAGCAATTTATTTTTTACGACATCAGATATCTTTTTCATCATGACGTTTTATTGGGGGCGAGAGAATATGTGAGAATATGGTAACAATTTCCCTGCCAAAGAGCCCGGTTAGTTAGTTGTTCGATCACGAGGGCATTTTTTATGGTAGATTGAATTTTTGCTACCTACCAGGGACGTTGTTTCAGTGAAAGTAAATTCGATATTTAAATAATATAACAAAGTGCAGTACATAATATATTGACAATGTTTTAAGTACAATGTACAGTGAAGTTTTTCTTCCTCAATTTGCTCTAACACGATATATAAAACATAGCTGCTCAAATCGGTTACTTCCTACTGATATCCATTCCCGTTACATTGGGATATGGACACTCGGAAGTAGTGCGTCACGATGTAAATTCGACCATTATCGCTAGGCTCGGTACAACACTGAAGCTAACAATATAGCGTCCCAGAATTAAAAAAACACCCAAATAAAGAATAAAAAAAATTAAAATAAAGTATAGCGTCCCTAGCCCAAAATCCCAAGGTGTCAGGCGACCCGTTGCGAAGGGATGAATGACCTGAGGGTGATCACAAGCAGCAGGGCATATAGTCTAAGTCACTAGCCCTTAAACCAGCGGCATGATGACAGCCAGTCAGCCGCGAACAGAAGAAGAAGAAGAAGACCTGAGGGTGAAACAATTAACCAGGTCGATAACGGAGCCTGTGGAGGTTCCACATAGTGAGGGCTGCTTGGCCAGCAAGTGGGGGGCAGTAGGTGGTACCTAGAAATACTAGAATAAGAGATCGGCGAAGACGCCATCTTATTTCCAATCGAACCGTGAAAAGCGGTTCCAATTCGACTTGTTTACATTTTGCATCCATAAGAAGCAAGCAAAAAGTTCAAGTGCTGCCAGTATTACTTTCACGATTTCATGCATTTTCATACGTTGCCATTTCGACAGTTTTTCACTCCGCCGGTCTCTGGTTATAGGGTTGCTAGTGGTACCCACCTCCAAGTGGTGCACATGTGGTGCAAGCGAAAGGGAGCTTGAGGTATTAAACGTAATACTTCGTCGGTGGTAATACCCCCACAGAGTGAGGGACCGAATGTATGGGTGAGCACACAAGTAAGCCTCGGATGATACGCATGGTCAGTAGTGTTAGAATGACTGATGTCTGGTGAGGCCTGGAGTGTCGGGAGGCAGATACCTCTGCTGTTAGGAGACACAAAAGTCATGCTATGCCTGGCAGGAGTGTTTTTTGAACCCGGAGTAAGGTGATTATACAATAAAGCCAGAAATCGACCATTTTGTAAACCACGTGCTTTTTCGATTTTTTTTCAAGAGCACGAGATGAAAGAACCATAACACGTATGGGGCTGAAATAATGGTAGATCGTTTGCTTAGTTATGCTGAACAATCATAATTTGAGTTTCGGCACTGTACGAAAACTATTACGCCAGATTTGGGCTTTTGGAAATGTATGTAAATAAACGTGTGGTGAATTTGAAATTCTCGCTTAACTTTTCAAAAGGTCCTAAGTAACATTTTTTTCATGAATTAATTGGAATAGCGCAATCAACAGAACAACATGAAAGCTATTGATTGCAGTATTCAAATTAATTCATGAAAAAAATGTTACTTAAGTCCTTTTGAAAAGTTAAGCGAGAATTCACCACGGGCTTGATTCTATAATCACCTTAAAGGATTCACGCAACTTTTTAGGCGTATTAGGGATTTACGTTTTACGCTGCTGTTTCTATTTACGCGGCACGTTTCCTCTACGTGAAAACCGGGTCCAGTATGTTACATATGTTAATGTATAATCACAACATGCTATTGACATTGTGGTGTCAGTAGAGGGTCTCGAAATCTTCTTCGCTGCTGCAGTGGATGCGTTCTGGGAAATTTTCTTCGGCTCGTTTCTGCTGATTCCTAGGTGTCTGCCGTAATAAACGCAACGTCCGACGCAACCCACGTGAAGGAATAATAATTATTATCAACTAAACGAACCTGCCGGATCTTGTTCGGGTTGTTTTTGTTTCGACCTAACTGTCAATAATTATTGTTCAGTGCGTACGCCGCAAACATGTTAGCAGCTTTTACGTTTGAACTAGCTTGAATCTCGTCATAGCTAACATTGTGAGGAATGCGAACTGTTGATTTTTGTTTCCTTACAAAGTCCCAGAAACGTGATGGATTTAGGGGGAAAGACGGCTTTGGCAGGTTTTGTTCTATTATTGGCAGGTGGGTTTTTGTCGACCAAATTTTATGAAATTTGGCCACAATATTCTTTGATATGCAAAGAATGTTTAGGCCAAATTTGAGCCTAGTCAGTCATAAAAAACCCCCCTGCCAATAATAGAACAAAACCTGCCAAAGCCGTCATTCCCCCTAGTTTAACACTAGCCTGAATATGTAGTTTTCGTATGTAGAAAAGAGAACCGACTTGTATTTTGCCTCCATTTTACTTAAAGTTTCACTATCGCCCTCAGTTTTTGTTAGAAAGAAACGATGTCGAGATTTTCGAAGCACATTACGAAGACGTCCGGCGTCCACTAAGGCTTAAATAATTGCAGCTCGGTATCATACAGCTACGTTTACATTAATTGTTCCGAAACGCAATAGAGATTCCCATGGGATTGCAATCGGTATTTGCGAAAGCTTCGTTTAACTGGTGGAAATCACATGCGCTGAAGTCATATCAAGCAGGTTTTCGTGAGGACCGATCAACACGTATCAGATGTTTAGCCTGCGAATGATCATTAATAAATTATGAAGTACAACTTGCAGACTTATTATTATTTATTCAGACTAAGGCCGAAGAGGCCTGTGCGGTATATAAGAGTCTTCTCCATTCGGCTCGGTCCATGGCTACACGTCGCCAACCACGCAGTCTACGGAGAGTCCGCAAGTCATATTTCCCCTGATCGATCCACCTTGCCCGCTGCGCACCTCGCCTTCTTGTGCCCGTCGGATCGTTGTCGAGAACCATTTTCACCGGGTTACTGTCCGACATTCTGGCTACGTGCCCGTCCCACCGCAGTCATCCGATTTTCGCGGTGTGAACGATGGATGGTTCTCCCAACAGCTGATGCAACTCGTGGTTCATTCGCCTCCTCCACGTACCGTCCGCCATCTGCATCCCACCATAGATGGTACGCAGCACATTCCTTTCGAAAAACTCCCAGTGCGCGTTGGTCCTCCTCGAGCATCGTCCAAGTCTCGTGTCCGTAGAGGACTACCGGTCTAATTAGCGTTTTGTAGATTGTCAGTTTGGTACGGCGGCGAACTCTATTCGATCGGAGCGTCTTGCGGAGTCCAAAGTACGTACGATTTCCAACCACTATGCGTCTCCGAATTTCTCTGCTGGTGTCATTTTCGGCAGTCACCAGTGAGCCCAGGTACACAAATTCTTCTACCACCTCGATTTCGCCACCACCGATGCAAACTCGCGGTGGGTGGCTCACATTGTCTTCTCTTGAACCTCTTCCTATCATGTACTTCGTCTTCGACGTGTTGATGACTAGTCCGATCCGCTTAGCTTCCCTCTTCAGTCTGATGTAGGCTTCCTCCATCTTCTCAAAGTTACGTGCCATAATATCTATGTCGTCAGCGAAGCCAAATAGCTGGACGGACTTATTGAAAATTGTACCACTCGTGTTAATCCCTGCTCTTCGTATTACCCCTTCCAAAGCGATGTTGAATAGCAAACACGAAAGACCATCACCTTGCCGTAACCCTCTGCGGGTTTCGAAGGGACTCGAGAATGCCCCTGAAACTCGAACTACGCACATCACCCGATCCATCGTCGCTTTGATCAACCGTGTCAGTTTATCCGGAAAACCGTGTTCGTGCATTAGCTGCCATAGCTGGTCCCGATCGATTGTATCATATGCGGCTTTGAAGTCGATGAATAGATGATGTGTGGGCACGTTGTATTCGCGGCATTTCTGCAGTACTTGGCGAATGGCAAACACCTGGTCCGTGGTGGCGCGTTCGCCCATAAAACCCGCCTGGTACTGCCCCACGAACTCCCTTGCAGTTGGTGCTAGTCGACGGCATAAAATTTGGGAGAGTACGCGGTAGTTGCGCGGTAGTTGCTACAATCCAGCTTATCGCCCTTTTTGTAGATGGGACACACGACACCTTCCATCCACTCCTGCGACAAAACTTCCTCCTTCCAAATCTTGGTAATGACCCAGTGCAGCGCTCTAGCCAGTGCCTCACCACCGTGTTTAAATAGCTTTCCTGGTAGTTGGTCAACCCCAGGGGCTTTGTTGTTCTTCAGCCGGCCAATCTCCTCCTGGATTTCCTGGAGATCCGGAGCCGGTAGAATTATGTCCTGCGCGCGTTCTCCCAGGTCCATCACCATACCGCCATCTTCGTCTGCCACATCGCCATTCAGGTGTTCTTCGTAGTGCTGCTGCCACCTTTGGATCACCTCACGCTCGTTCGTAAGAAGGTTCCCGTTTATGTCCTTACACATATCAGGCTGTGGCACGTGGCCCTTACGTGAACGGTTTAACTTCTCATAGAATTTTCGTGTGTTATTAGCGCGGTACAGTTGCTCCGTTTCTTCACGGTCTCGATCTTCCTGCTGGCGCTTTTTCCTCCGGAAAATCGAGTTTTGTCTGTTCCGCGCCTGTTTATATCGTGCCTCGTTCGCCCTCGTGCGGTGTTGCAGCAATCTCGCCCATGCTGCATTCTTATCTTCCACTAACTGCTCACATTCGCCGTCATACCAGTCGTATCTCTGATCCGGGGGCAGCGTGCCAAGTGCAGCGGTTGCGGTGCTACCAATGGCGGATCGAATATCTCTCCAGCCATCTTCAAGAGATGCTGCGCCTAGCTGCTCTTCCGTTGGAAGTGCCACTTCCAGCTGCAGCGCGTATTCTTGGGCTAGTCTACCGTCTTGTAGCCGCCGCCCTGCTGCCCCCACTTGCAGACTTACCGTCGGTTAATTGATTTCAAAGCAACAGTTAAGTGGAGACAATGTCTCGATAAGGTTTTTCAGCGAAATTGATTAGGCTGCAAATTTTCCACCGATCTCGGCTGTGCAAATCTCGGTTAAAGTTCGTTAGCTGAAATATCAGCTGAATGGACGTATGATTACGGCGGCTCATATGAGTGCCGCAGTAAACAAGTTGATTTTTCAACTGAGATATCAACAGAAATTCACGAATCGAGCGCTCGGCTGTGCAGATCTTGGCAAAATAATAAAAAAAATAGCCGAGCTGAACTAAGTGTGTGACGCAACTAGGCTGACAACTAACTAGACTGATTAGGCTGACCACTAGGTGTTCCAATCTGCCAAATTCACGTATTCAGCCATCTTGGATTTTAGTATCGGAGAGCCAGCCGGTTTGTTTTCGTTTTGCACTAAAAATGAATGTTTTACCCCCGCCTTCTTCTCTTCCACAAACTTGGCAGAGTGGAGCACCTAGTACTGTATTCATCTTAGGCTGACGTACACCGCTTGATAACTTGAAGTCAACCATTCGCATTGCAGACGAAGCGTCAACCTCGTTTGTGTCTTTAGATGGATTGAAGCAGGATGACGAAAGCATGCACTTTCGAATTTGCTGATCAACATTGCACACGAGGGTGCGATAAGACATGCACAGAAAAAGCACGATCATAACACGGTGGCCTATTCTCCTGGGCTTTACTCAACTTTTTACCAATATAAAGTACATGGTTCCGGGTAGAGACATCGATAGACCTTTTGTAACGTTGAGAAAGGCAGACCGGAATACTTTTAAGATTTTCGAGCGAAAGGTGGTGTGTACAATACTCAGTAAGAAGTGTACAAAAAGAGGATAACATTGTGAATTTTATAAAATACGGCAGACTTCATTGGACTGGTCACTTAGAGCGATGAAATTGGACCTAGAAAGCCTAACTGGAATCCGAAAAAACTGTATAAATTATGGGGCTCGATTTACAATAGGTCAGGCCTAGGTGTAGCAAAGCTGTAGCCAATCAGGTAAGTTCTTGTTTGCGAACGAGCTAATCCGATGCATTCAAATCTATTTTCCTGATTTTGCTGACAAGAGTGATAATCCAACAAACATTCACTAGTTGAACTAACATCAGTGTGATGATTTAATTCAGCGCTGTGTTGAATTATGTCTGTACTATTTCTTATCACAACTTCTGTTCAAGCTTTGTTCACACAATTTTGGCGAAGTTATACAACTACAATATCTCATTTTGAAAAACAACTTTATTAACTGATTCGTTAAACCTTTAATAAGCATTTTACTAAGCCTCAATTCAGCTACATGTGAATTCTTCGAAAATAATAACACATAGAAGGTAACATCATTAAGATCTCCAATGAACGTATTTTAAAGTAATTGCTATTTTCATATGATCATTTTAAAATTTTCCTAAATCGGGTCTCGAACTGCTGTCATTTGATCATCTGCCGGTAACGTTGTCATCCGCGCCATCCTTGATTTGTTAGATATGGCTCACTCAATGCATAACATAAATAAACTTATTGCTGAATATGAATCATAATTGGACTCTTATTCAATAAGTCGATCTGTCAAACTACAGTTTGTTAATAACTGTACAAGATTTTTATTTCAACCATTGTTCAGCCAGTCATAACCATCGCACACTAGGAAAAATACGTAAAAATAATGTCGATAAACGATAAAATAAAATCCGTCCCCAATGCTGTTTATGAATTTATGAAAATAAAATCAATGTATATTCGGCCTTCCTCAGAATCTCTTGAAAAACGGTTGCGATATGATTGTCAAATGCTAAGATTATTCCAATTTCATCAACATCCATGCGATAATATTGGAATTCTACACATCAAAGATTCAATAATTTTCCTACGTTATTCAACGGCGTTATGTCCGGCTTTTAGAAAATTTAGTTGCGCATAAATGCATGATTTTTTTCATTGCTCCAGCAGTTTTGTTCGTTCCGACAGCTTAATAAATCACGAATATAAAAAGCATGTCTTGAAAATAATTCATTATTTTCCTATAAATCATATTTTCCAGATCTAGAATCCAGATTTTCTTTCAAACTGAAAAGCATAAATAATGTTTTTTACCACTGTGCGATAGATCAGATAAATGTGAAATCCAATGGTTAAGAAGGACAACGGTTAAGAAGAATGTCTAATGCTTGCTTATTAACTTACTATTCAAACTCAATCCGACCACCCTTTCAGAGCATCACATCACAGTCGAACAGAGAACTTTAAAAATCATTAGTTCAGCATATTGTTGAACTTCCCCAATATGCTGAAATGTGATAAAACGAAAACGTTAGTTCGACTTCAAATAAAGGTAGTAAACAAATAAATAGGCCATGTCGAATATTAGTTAGATTAAATGCTGAAATGAAATCTGTCTAGCGAATTATTCAGCATCCATTTTATTCAGCTACGAAGATCACAAATAAACAATAATTCAACCTAGATGCTTATTTGAGGCTTGTCGTTGTTTGTTGGGAATGCATATCAACTAACACTCTAGAGTGCAATCGCACATAAACAAGAATACGGGTAGGTATGAAGGAACAAGAAGAATTTAAATACCCAAATTGAACTGATGTGTTTTATTACTTTCCAGAAAGTCTATGCTAATTATTGCTAGAATATATTCAGCTGCCTTGTTCAGTGGGTAACTAAGCTGTGCTTCAATGAGCATTGAAATGTCCAAAGCAAGCGTTCCCGGAAAGATTTCTTCCCCATTCGGTATGTGAGCATCAGTCTCTAAAATGGAATGCGTTCAATATCATCATTAATTAAACATTCCAAAGCATTAGATTAGCATACAGCATTCTGGTAATTGCATACGGTTTGGCTGCTGTGGGATATGGTAGGTATATAGCCGGACTACAAGCATGCACATTTTCGCGCGCGCCGGGACTCAGGAGAGCGTGCATCCACCTACATACGCTAGTATATATGATTGAGCAGGAATCGCGAAAGCATATTGGGATGGCTGATGATGAACGAACTGGCAACTACATAAAGTAGCCATTAAACCGTGAAATGAGATTATTTCCCAGCTAGAAAGCCACTTTCAAAGTTAATTTTTAATACCCTTCTCACTAGTTTTGCCTCTGAGAATGTGCCTTCTATTCTATAGATCACAAATTGATATCATTCATGGCATTGGAGGTAATGAAAAGGCAAATGAGCTTGCAAAACAAGGTTTAAACACGCAATTTTTTGGTCCAGAACTTTTCCGCGGTATATCATATTGCAGCATAAAAATAGAATTGAAATCCTGGGAAGCACGTAGGTTGATGACCAACTGGTTAATTAAAAAAGTTTTGAAATCTAGTGGGGCATTTGTGTCTTCAAAAAGTTGCTGTATGTACTGCTCAAATGCACACTTTTGTTGATGCTAGCAAAGGCGGATTCGCAGGAATCGTTTATCTTCGATTTAAAGAAGGTGAAGTGGTAGAAACAACGTTCGTTGTTGCAAAAACAAGAATTGCACCTCTCAAGTTTTTGTCTATTCCGCGCTCAGAATTACAGACAGGCGTCCTTGGAATTCGTTTGGCCAATAGTGTGTCGCTCAAACCTTATCGGTTAAAATAGCCGAACGATTCTTTTGAACTGACTCAGTGACACGAAAGAGTGGCGATGGGTCCCAACGAAGCAAAATGTAGCTGACGGAGGAAAGAAATAGACACGGAGTCCCGACCTCAGTACTTCAAGCCGCTGGTTCTAAGAACCCCAATTTCTTCGTCTACCAAAGGAACACTGGCCTGCCTTATCAAGATACGGGTCTATGGATACCGAGCTTCGTGCGCATCTACTGATACACACGGTCGCGGTCAAATCAATCATCACACCAGAAAACTTTTGTTACGTAAGTTATGATTTTGCTTTATTTTGACTAAATTTCGTCCAGTGTGCAAATAAGTTCGATCATTCATCCCAGTGTAAACTGTCCTGAATGTAAATAATCGCAAGTACAAAAGGTACAAACTTGAAAATGATGCACCGGTTGAAGATTTTCCTGTCGCACAAGATGACAGTTGCAACATCCGCTGTGGGGAAAAAAGCAACATCCGCTGTGGGGAAAAAAGCAACATCGAGAAGATTGGAACCAACAAAGAAAATAAAAGTTCGTGAACAGGCTGTGAAAACGGGAGCTCAGTCATTCTCGCCAATAACGGTTTCGCGTGTGATTCTTGCGGCTGCAAGACAGTGCCGCTGGTAAAACTCATCGGCTTGACAAGACCGCTGAAAAGGCAAGAAACCCGAGAATCGTCACAATTGCCACCGTCAGCAATCAGCCCATCTCACACGAGGCACGAGAAAATCGGAAGCAGATAATCTGGGAAGGCTGTGGACAAAATTCACGACAGGATTTTACCCGGTAAGCAATTTTAGCAGACATACCAGTGAAATGTGCTAACATGACAATTCATGCAGGTGGAAATTTAAATCCCTGAGTGTCCAGCTTTTCGGTCAGAACGACTCACGATCCTCGAGAGTGGCATTCAGACTCAAACGGTGGCGACAAATACGTTGGTCACACCAAGTGTTTGCCAATCGAAAAGTTCACAGAAAGGTAAGGAACATCGAGAAGCCATTGAAAACACGTTTTTAATAAGAAAAACCTTCGACACAGGTTCGCTACCGGTACTGAATTCCTTGGTCTCTGTCGCATTCGGGAACGAGAAGAGCCTTCCCAGGAAGTAAGAATGAATAACAATCTTTGGGCGTATTCATTCTGACCCGAAACGTGCCTCAGGGCTCTTCTTTTGTGTTTTTGCCTTTCTCGTATACAAAGTATACGTAAAGGCTATATGTTCGCTCCAAAAACGAACTTTTTATAGGAGGCCCGGAGACCCATAGTGTTATATACCGATCGACTCAGCTCGACGAATTGGAGTGATGTCTGTGTGTGTGTATGTGTGTGTGTATGTGTGTGTGTGCGCAAAAAGTCTAGCTCACTTTTTGGGCACTTATCCTCAACCGATTTGCTCGCAATAAGTTGCATTCGACGCAGAATCCTGTCCCATTGTTTCCTATTGAAAATTGACCCGATCGGACTATGGGCTTAGAAGTTATGGCCAAAATACTTTTTTTCATAAAAATGCACATTAAAAAGTCTAGCTCACTTTTTGGGAACTTAATCTCAACCGATTTGCTCGCAACAAGTTGCATTCGACGCAGAATACTGTCCCATTGTTTCCTATTGAAAACTGACCTGATCGGACTATGGGCTTAGAAGTTATGACCAAAATACATTTTTCCATAAAAAAGCACATCAAAAAGTCTAGTTCATTTTTTGGGCACTTATTTTCCACCGATTTGCTTGCAACAAGTTGCAATCGACGCAAAATCCTGTCCCATTATTTCCAATTGAAAACTGACCTGATCGGACTATGGGCTTAGAAGTTATGGCCAAAATACTTTTTTCATAAAAAAGCACATTAAAAAGTCTAGCTCACTTTTTGGGCACTTATTTTCAACCGATTTGCTCGCAACAAGTTGCAATCGACGCAAAAACCTGTCTCATTATTTCCTATTGAAAACTGACCTGAGCGGACTATGGGCTTAGAAGTTATGACCAAAATATTTTTTTCATAAAAAAGCACATCAAAAAGTCTAGTTCACTTTTTGGGCACTTATTTTCAACCGATTTGCTCGCAACAAGTTGCAATCGACGCAAAATCCTGTTCCATTATTTCCTATTGAAAACTGACCTGATCGGACTATGGGCTTAGGAGTTATGGCCAAAATACTTTTTTTCATAAAAAAGTACATTAAAAAGTCTAGCTCACTTTTTGGGCACTTATTCTCAACCAATGTGTTGGCAATAAGTTGCATTCGACGCAGTATTCTGTCCCATTGTTTTCTATTGGAAATTGACCCGATCAGACTATGGGCTTAGAAGTTATGGCCAAAATACTTTTTTTTTTCATATAAAAGCACATTAAAAAGTCTAGCTCACTTTTAGGAAACTTATTCTCTACCGATTTGCTCGCAACAAGTTGCATTCGACGCAGAATACTGTCCCATTGTTTCCTATTGAAAACTGACCTGATCGGACTATGGGCTTAGAAGTTATGACCAAAATACTTTTTTTCATAAAAAAAACACATCAAAAAGTCTAGTTCACTTTTTGGGCACTTATTTTCCACCGATTTGCTTGCAACAAGTTGCAATCGACGCAAAATCCTGTCCCATTATTTCCAATTGAAAACTGACCTGATCGGACTATGGGCTTAGAAGTTATGGCCAAAATACTTTTTTTCATAAAAAAGCACATTAAAAAGTCTAGCTCACTTTTTGGGCACTTATTTTCAACCGATTTGCTCGCAACAAGTTGCAATCGACGCAAAAACCTGTCTCATTATTTCCTATTGAAAACTGACCTGAGCGGACTATGGGCTTAGAAGTTATGACCAAAATATTTGTTTCATAAAAAAGCACATCAAAAAGTCTAGCTCACTTTTTGGGCACTTATTCTCAACCAATGTGTTGGCAATAAGTTGCATTCGACGCAGAATTCTATCCCATTGTTTCCTATCGAAAATTGACCCGATCAGACTATGGGCTTAGAAGTTATGGCCAAAATACTTTTTTTTCATATAAAAGCACATTAAAAAGTCTAGCTCACTTTTTGGGAACTTATTCTCAACCGATTTGCTCGCAACAAGTTGCACTCGACGCAGAATACTGTCCCATTGTTTCCTATTGAAAACTGACCAGATCGGACTATGGGCTTAGAAGTTATGACCAAAATACATTTTTTCATAACGAGCACATCAAAAAGTCTAGCTCACCTTTTTGGCACTTATTCTCAACCGTTTTGCTCGCAACAAGTTGCAATCGACGCAAAATCCTGTTCCATTATTTCCAATTGAAAACTGACCTGATCGGACTATGGGCTTAGAAGTTATGGCCAAAATACTTTTTTTCATAAAAAAGCACATCAAAAAGTCTAGCTCACTTTTTGGGCACTTATTCTCAACCGATTTGCTCGCAACAAGTTGCATTCGATGCAGAATCCTGTCCCATTGTTTCTTATTGAAAATTGACCCGATCGGACTATGGGCTTAGAAGTTATGGCCAAAAAAAAATCGTGTAAAAGCACATTAAAAAGTCTAGCTCACTTTCTGGGCACTTATTCTCAATTTGCTCGCAACAAGTTGCATTAGACGCAGAATCCTTTCCCATTGTTTCTTATTGAAAATTGACCCGATCGGACCATGGGCTTAGAAGTTATGGCTAAAATACTTTTTACCTTTCTCGTATACAAAGTATACGTAAAGGCTATATGTTCGCTCCAAAAACGAACTTTTTATAGGAGACCCGGAGACCCATTGTATTATATACCGATCGACTCAGCTCGACGAATTGGAATGATGTCTGTGTATGACCCAAGTATCCCAAAATAAAATATTTTTTCATGCGGTGTGAAAATGGGATTTTAGGGGAACAAATCAATACTTCCAATACGAAACTGGAACCAGTCTGGGTGCTGGTATAGCGAATCCGCACCTGCGAGAGCGCAAAATGTTGGCTTTGAGGGGAGTTGATAGTAACCAACAGTGCATAATTGAGACCCATGTGGGCGGTAGCAGTGCGAATCCGCACCTGCGAGAGTGCAAATTGTTGGCTTTGGGGGGAGTTGATAGTAACCAACAGTGCATAATTGAGACCCATGTGGGCGGTAGCAGTGCGAATCCGCACCTGCGAGAGCGCAAAATGTTGCCTTTGAGGGGAGTTGATAGTAACCAACAGTGCATAATTGAGACCCATGTGGGCGGTAGCAGTGCGAATCCGCACCTGCGAGAGTGCAAAATGTTGCCTTTGAGGGGAGTTGATAGTAACCAACAGTGCATAATTGAGACCCATGTGGGCGGTAGCAGTGCGAATCCGCACCTGCGAGAGTGCAAATTGTTGGCTTTGGGGGGAGTTGATAGTAACCAACAGTGCATAATTGAGACCCATGTGGGCGGTAGCAGTGCGAATCCGCACCTGCGAGAGCGCAAAATGTTGGCTTTGGGGGGAGTTGATAGTAACCAACAGTGCATAATTGAGACCCATGTGGGCGGTAGCAGTGCGAATCCGCACCTGTAAAGAGACTGTAAAGGTGTTCGGCCGTACGGCACAGTATTTTTTGTACACACACACGCTCACATGCACACATATAGCCTAAAGAGACCAATAGAAATTTTTGGATTTGGGCAAAGCTTCTTAGTTGTCGACCAAGTGTGACTAAGAAGGACGGCAGGGCTGTATGACCCAAGTATCCCAAAATAAACTATTTTTTTCATGCGGTGTGAAAATGGGATTTTAGGGGAACAAATCAATACTTCCAATACGAAACTGGGACCAGTCTGGGTGCTGGTATAGCGAATCCGCACCTGCGAGAGCGCAAAATGTTGGCTTTGAGGGGAGTTGATAGTAACCAACAGTGCATAATTGAGACCCATGTGGGCGGTAGCAGTGCGAATCCGCACCTGCGAGAGCGCAAATTGTTGGCTTTGGGGGGAGTTGATAGTAACCAACAGTGCATAATTGAGACCCATGTGGGCGGTAGCAGTGCGAATCCGCACCTGTAAAGAGACTGTAAAGGTGTTCGGCCGTACGGCACAGTATTTTTTGTACACACATACACGCTCACATGCACACATATAGCCTAAAGAGACCAATAGAAATTTTTGGATTTGGGCAAAGCTTCTTAGTTGTCGACCAAGTGTGACTAAGAAGGACGGCAGGGCTGTATGACCCAAGTATCCCAAAATAAAATATTTTTTCATGCGGTGTGAAAATGGGATTTTAGGGGAACAAATCAATACTTCCAATACGAAACTGGAACCAGTCTGGGTGCTGGTATAGCGAATCCGCACCTGCGAGAGCGCAAAATGTTGGCTTTGAGGGGAGTTGATAGTAACCAACAGTGCATAATTGAGACCCATGTGGGCGGTAGCAGTGCGAATCCGCACCTGCGAGAGTGCAAATTGTTGGCTTTGGGGGGAGTTGATAGTAACCAACAGTGCATAATTGAGACCCATGTGGGCGGTAGCAGTGCGAATCCGCACCTGCGAGAGTGCAAAATGTTGGCTTTGAGGGGAGTTGATAGTAACCAACAGTGCATAATTGAGACCCATGTGGGCGGTAGCAGTGCGAATCCGCACCTGCGAGAGTGCAAAATGTTGCCTTTGAGGGGAGTTGATAGTAACCAACAGTGCATAATTGAGACCCATGTGGGCGGTAGCAGTGCGAATCCGCACCTGCGAGAGTGCAAATTGTTGGCTTTGGGGGGAGTTGATAGTAACCAACAGTGCATAATTGAGACCCATGTGGGCGGTAGCAGTGCGAATCCGCACCTGCGAGAGCGCAAAATGTTGCCTTTGAGGGAGTTGATAGTAACCAACCGTGCATAATTGAGACCCATGTGGGCGGTAGCAGTGCGAATCCGCACCTGCGAAAGTGCAAATTGTTGGCTTTGAGGGGAGGTGATAGTAACCAACAGTGCATAATTGAGACCCATGTGGGCGGTAGCAGTGCGAATCCGCACCTGTAAAGAGACTGTAAAGGTGTTCGGCCGTACGGCACAGTATTTTTGTACACACACACGCTCACATGCACACATATAGCCTAAAGAGACCAATAGAAATTTTTGGATTTGGGCAAAGCTTCTTAGTTGTCGACCAAGTGTGACTAAGAAGGACGGCAGGGCAGTCTGACCCCAGTATCCCAAAATAAAATATTTTTCATGCGGTGTGAAAATGGGATTTTAGGGGAACAAAGCAATACTTCCAATACGAAACTGGAACCAGTCTGGGTGCTGGTATAGCGAATCCGCACCTGCGAGAGCGCAAAATGTTGGCTTTGAGGGGAGTTGATAGTAACCAACAGTGCATAATTGAGACCCATGTGGGCGGTAGCAGTGCGAATCCGCACCTGCGAGAGTGCAAATTGTTGGCTTTGGGGGGAGTTGATAGTAACCAACAGTGCATAATTGAGACCCATGTGGGCGGTAGCAGTGCGAATCCGCACCTGTAAAGAGACTGTAAAGGTGTTCGGCCGTACGGCACAGTATTTTTTGTACACACATACACGCTCACATGCACACATATAGCCTAAAGAGACCAATAGAAATTTTTGGATTTGGGCAAAGCTTCTTAGTTGTCGACCAAGTGTGACTAAGAAGGACGGCAGGGCTGTATGACCCAAGTATCCCAAAATAAAATATTTTTTCATGCGGTGTGAAAATGGGATTTTAGGGGAACAAATCAATACTTCCAATACGAAACTGGAACCAGTCTGGGTGCTGGTATAGCGAATCCGCACCTGCGAGAGCGCAAAATGTTGGCTTTGAGGGGAGTTGATAGTAACCAACAGTGCATAATTGAGACCCATGTTTGCGGTAGCAGTGCGAATCCGCACCTGCGAGAGTGCAAATTGTTGGCTTTGGGGGGAGTTGATAGTAACCAACAGTGCATAATTGAGACCCATGTGGGCGGTAGCAGTGCGAATCCGCACCTGCGAGAGCGCAAAATGTTGGCTTTGAGGGGAGTTGATAGTAACCAACAGTGCATAATTGAGACCCATGTGGGCGGTAGCAGTGCGAATCCGCACCTGCGAGAGTGCAAAATGTTGCCTTTGAGGGGAGTTGATAGTAACCAACAGTGCATAATTGAGACCCATGTGGGCGGTAGCAGTGCGAATCCGCACCTGCGAGAGTGCAAATTGTTGGCTTTGGGGGGAGTTGATAGTAACCAACAGTGCATAATTGAGACCCATGTGGGCGGTAGCAGTGCGAATCCGCACCTGCGAGAGTGCAAATTGTTGGCTTTGGGGGGAGTTGATAGTAACCAACAGTGCATAATTGAGACCCATGTGGGCGGTAGCAGTGCGAATCCGCACCTGCGAGAGTGCAAATTGTTGGCTTTGGGGGGAGTTGATAGTAACCAACAGTGCATAATTGAGACCCATGTGGGCGGTAGCAGTGCGAATCCGCACATGCGAGAGTGCAAATTGTTGGCTTTGGGGGGAGTTGATAGTAACCAACAGTGCATAATTGAGACCCATGTGGGCGGTAGCAGTGCGAATCCGCACCTGCGAGAGTGCAAATTGTTGGCTTTGGGGGGTTGATAGTAACCAACAGTGCATAATTGAGACCCATGTGGGCGGTAGCAGTGCGAATCCGCACCTGCGAGAGTGCAAATTGTTGGCTTTGGGGGGAGTTGATAGTAACCAACAGTGCATAATTGAGACCCATGTGGGCGGTAGCAGTGCGAATCCGCACCTGCGAGAGTGCAAATTGTTGGCTTTGGGGGGAGTTGATAGTAACCAACAGTGCATAATTGAGACCCATGTGGGCGGTAGCAGTGCGAATCCGCACCTGCGAGAGTGCAAATTGTTGGCTTTGGGGGGAGTTGATAGTAACCAACAGTGCATAATTGAGACCCATGTGGGCGGTAGCAGTGCGAATCCGCACCTGCGAGAGCGCAAAATGTTGCCTTTGAGGGGAGTTGATAGTAACCAACAGTGCATAATTGAGACCCATGTGGGCGGTAGCAGTGCGAATCCGCACCTGCGAGAGTGCAAAATGTTGCCTTTGAGGGGAGTTGATAGTAACCAACAGTGCATAATTGAGACCCATGTGGGCGGTAGCAGTGCGAATCCGCACCTGCGAGAGTGCAAAATGTTGCCTTTGAGGGGAGTTGATAGTAACCAACAGTGCATAATTGAGACCCATGTGGGCGGTAGCAGTGCGAATCCGCACCTGCGAGAGTGCAAATTGTTGGCTTTGGGGGGAGTTGATAGTAACCAACAGTGCATAATTGAGACCCATGTGGGCGGTAGCAGTGCGAATCCGCACCTGCGAGAGCGCAAAATGTTGGCTTTGAGGGGAGTTGATAGTAACCAACAGTGCATAATTGAGACCCATGTGGGCGGTAGCAGTGCGAATCCGCACCTGCGAGAGTGCAAATTGTTGGCTTTGGGGGGAGTTGATAGTAACCAACAGTGCATAATTGAGACCCATGTGGGCGGTAGCAGTGCGAATCCGCACCTGCGAGAGTGCAAATTGTTGGCTTTGGGGGGAGTTGATAGTAACCAACAGTGCATAATTGAGACCCATGTGGGCGGTAGCAGTGCGAATCCGCACCTGTAAAGAGACTGTAAAGGTGTTCGGCCGTACGGCACAGTATTTTTTGTACACACACACACGCTCACATGCACACATATAGCCTAAAGAGACCAATAGAAATTTTTGGATTTGGGCAAAGCTTCTTAGTTGTCGACCAAGTGTGACTAAGAAGGACGGCAGGGCTGGTGTGTATGTGTGTATATGTGTGTGTGTGCGCAAAAAGTCTAGCTCATTTTTCGGGCACTTATCCTCAACCGATTTGCTCGAGTTAACTTTTTTACCGGGGAGGTTCTTTTAAAAGAATGATCCGAGTCGGTCGATGGTAAAAACAGAACAGACTTTATTCAAGGTTCAAAACTCAAAATGTAATTTCAGCGATGACGGTCCCGCGGCGGTTGAGCCCACTCAGCATAGATCAATCGGTGCCCTCGACAATGTTGTGATTGTTTTTATCGGCGTTCGTTGTCCCGGCGTTCGTGACCCACTTGAGAAGTGCTGATGCTGCTTGTAGAGTTTAGTGTCATTCGTCGCTATGTGTTAACTTGTCCCCCTTCAGTGTGAGGCTCCGTACGAACAATTTCACTCAGCGGCAAAATTTGAAATGTCCTTGTTTCCTCCGGCGTCGTCTTCTGTTGGTTCATTTGAATTTCCACCTCTGGTTTTCTGTTACGAAAGATATACAAAAAGAGAACAGCACATATGATGACGGGAGAGAATGATAATCCCCCAAAGATTGTCCAATGTGGCCATTGAATACTTGTAGTGTTCAAACGGATTTGCTCCATCTCCTTCCTAGCTTCTAGATGCAGGTTGTGCAGGTGATGTAGGCTCAAATTAACAACAATACGTTGTTTTTCGATGAGAATGCCATACATCGGTACATGGATCGGTTTACCTGTTATATTCTGGTTGTAGTTCGAAAATGTTTGATTGTTGATCGTTACCTCACAGTTGTTGAACGAAATCAGATAAGTTCCAGACAGGTTCCTTTCAGACAAACCACAGTTGGTGTGTAGGGTAAAATTTCCTAACACATTGGTGATAAGATGTTGGTTGTCGATTGCTACGATTTCTTCCGTCGGGTTGGCTAGATAATCGCATTTGGCTGGTTTCCATCTAACAAGTTGGACACACAGGCTGTAGAATCTAGTGTAGCGTCCTTAGCGTCAAAGATCTTTGGCTGTAGGCTGTTTACGATGTAGTATTGAGTTCCATGGTGTAGATAATTGTGGTTGGAAATATGGATTTGTTGACGATTAAACCAAGTTGGTAGAACGAAGATTTTCTAAAACTCTCAGGTCTAGTTTGGGCAATTTAAGTAAAAGGGCGATGTCGAGTTCGTTGGTGACTATTGATGTGGTGACGTAGGTAAGTGCTTCGGCGGTGTTCCAAACAGTCAAGTTTTCTTTGCTTAAATCTTTAACAAGTAATTCGACTTCTGTCTGACTCAATACCTTTTCATTAAGTATCCCTACTTTGGCTAAAGCAATTGTTTGAATAATGTGATCTAGTTTATCATTCAGGAATTTAAGATTCAAAATATGTTTACAGAATATAGTTCAGATGATTTTGAGTTAAGCAAGTCAATGGATTCTTTTGTTTTATACACTATTTCCTTCATTTGCAATGAAATTTCCCTATTTATTCTAATCTGTTCATTATTGTTGCTAACAAGGCCATTAATCGAACTATTGATAATTTTAAGATCTGTAGCATCAGGGCTTCCTGCGATATACTTCCATACTGTTCCTAACTGATTCCATCTTTTTCTTCTTCTGATTGGTAACAAATTTTTTAAGTTGGTATCTAACTCGTTAAATTCATCTAATATGAGACTAGTAAACTGATTTTCTTCTATTTGTTAGAATTTTAATTTTAAATCTTGTATGTGAATTTTGAATGACTCCAAATTAAAGTGGTGGATGTAGTAATGAGAACTTATTTGAATACGTCCAGGGCCTTTATCATATAGGAAAAGAGGTAATTTGTCCGTTTTATGTATGGCGATCGTCTGTTGAGTACCGCCTCCAAAGAGTTGTAACAGTAAAATCTAAAACGAAATTAAGTGTATCGAATTTTTAGGTCATTTTGTGGACTCGTCTGTTATCAGAAGTTGTTATAGTGCTATTGTGAACATTTTTGATTTTTATTTTTTATAACGTGGGACGGTTTTATCCGTCTTCTTGTCTTTTCAAAGGCTTCCTGGTTTTCGTTTATGTGTTTTGAGTCAGCTTTTTGTTATGGTATTCTAGGTCTCGATTTTGTTTTTTCTGCAGATTTTGGTAAAAGTTTCCGATAATTTTGGAACTTTGGGAGCTTGGAATAATGATTTCAAAGGGTGTGAATTTAGTACAAGAATGGATAGTGGAATTGTACTTAATCAAAGACATTTCGACAAGCTGTTTTGGTTTTTTCGTGGATTTTCTGCCTTCGTGATTCGGTAAATTTCTTGTAAAGTGGAGTGAAATCTTTCGACTACTCCATTCATCTCACTTCGTCCAGTTGCTGCTATATAAGAAGCGATTTTGTTTTCATTAAAGAAATTTGTTAATTCGCCAGAAATAAACGATTTTCATTGTCCATTACGACAATTTCCGGTAATTTAAATTTTGTGAGAACTTCTTTTACAGCAGGCATTATGTCAACGGTTGCTCTTGATTCTACTAGCTGGACTTGAGCGAACTTGGAAAATTTATCGACGCACGTTAGGAACATTAATTTTCTAAAAACATTATGTCAATGTGTACAATTTGGAAAGGTGTATTCGGGATAGGGTTCTTTGAAGTGGATAATGAATAGGATTACGGTCATATTTATTTTCTTGACACAATTGACAGTTCTTCGTGAATTCTCGAAGCTTACTATTCAATTGTGGAAAATAATATTTCCTGAGGATTTGGGCTTTGTTTTCCTCTAAACCGCGGTGTGCTCTATAGTGCTCTTTTTCAATAATTCTCCATTGAACATCTTCTTCCGGTACGTCGATGAGGAATTTTTGAGAAAAATGGATTTTTAACATGTTTTCTTGAGTAAAGTGTTTTTATACACTTCTTGTATTTGACCCATGATTTTTCCTCAGTTAATAATCCGTTTAACTTGGTCGGATCAACGTATTCTTTCAGAACCTGAAATATAGAGTTTTCATTAATATCGTTTATATGAATTAAAATTCGTGTATAGTTAGGAAAGGATGAGTAGTTTCTATTTTGTCTGGACCTCTTTTTATTATTACCTGGTGTTTAAAGGCATTAATGGGTGCTTCCGTAGATATGATGGACATATCATCACTATCGTCAGCTGAATGTTGGGTACAAGTCATAGAGCATGCGATGCGACTAAGAGCATCCGCAACGACATTCGATTTACCTGGTTTATAGGCAATCTCGTAATCGTGTTCCTCAAGATAGGATTTCATATTTTTAATTTGGTGTTTGTATTTTTAGGTGATAATGCAAATGTCAAAGGCTGATGATCTGTAAAATTTTAAATTTGGCTCCGTATAAATAGTTTCGGAATACTTTAAGAGCCCAAAATATGGCCAACATTTCTTTCTCAGGAACAGAATGTTTTTCTTCTGCTCTTGTTAAAGACCGTGACGCGAAATGGATCGGTCTGTCTTTCCCAATTTCACCTTGTGAAAGTACAGCGCCTATCGCAAAGTCTGATGCATCTGTGGTCAATATATAGGGCTTTGAATGGTCTGGATATGCCAACACATCAGAAGATGATAGTATTGATTTCATTTTTCGAAGCATTTTGTCTCAGCTTCGTCGAGTTTGATTTGTTTTGTTGAACTCATGTTCTTCTCTCCCTTAGAAGGTTCGTGAGGGGTTTAGCAATTTTGCAAAATCCTTTACGAATCTTCTGTAGTAACTCATCATGCCAAGGAAAGATCTCAATTCCTTTATCGAATTAGGAATTGGGTATCTTCGAATTACTTCGATTTTTGGGGATTGGCCTTGATTCCTGTGGATCCAATCACATATCCCAAAATTCGATTTTCTTGATGCAAAAATTCAGACTTATCTAGCTGAATTTTTAGATTTGCATCGTTCAATGCTTTGACAATAGTTTCAAGGTTCGTCAAGGCTTCTTTAAAATTTCTGCCAAATACAATTACATCATCCATGTATACGTAGCAGATTTTTCCAATGTGTTTACGGAGCACATCATCAATGGCTCGTTGAAAATAGCCGGCGCATTTTTAATCCAAATGGCATTCTTGTGAATTCATATTTGCCATTGTTGATTGAAAACGCTGTTTTTCGATGTCGCTCTCTTTCATTCTGATCTGGTGGAAACCAGATGCCAAATCAAGAGTTGTAAAAATTTTGGCCTTTCAATTGGTCCAATACATAATTAATTTCCGGCATGGGATAACGGTCTGATATGGTTTTTCGTTTAACTTACGATAATCGATTACCATACGAAATTTTTTATCCCCGATGCATCCGTTTTCTTTGGAACAATCCAAACGGGTGACGTCCAAGAAGAGCGTGAGGGACGAATGATCCCATCATTTAAAAGTTTATTTATTTGTATATTGACTTCGTCAACATACGCTGCTGGATATGGATAAACCTTTTGGTGAACCGCGATATCGTCGATGGTGTTGATAGAGCATTCAACTACCGTGCTGCATGTAAGTTTATTATCAGGCTTATGAAAAGCGTAGTCATGCTTTTGGAGTACATTTAGCAATGCTTTGTTTTGGTTCTCTGAAAGATGAGCTGTTCTGAATGAAGTTGGGTCTAATGCATTATTGCTTTGTATATCCGCGTTGCAGTCAGTACGTTCGAGTTTGATTTTGTCGCCGTAAAAGGTGTCGGGTGTCGTCACAGTTAAGCTATTCGATGCTTGTCGTTGGGGAATGTAGGACAGGAGGGGTATGGTCAGTTTTTGTTCACCTAATTGTAATGTTAAATTTTTGTTTGCCAAGTCAACAATTGCACCTAATGTATTTAGTATGCCGGTTCCGATGATTCCTTCGAAAAAGTTATGAAAATTGTGAAGTATGAATTGTGCCGTATGGTCAATTTTTGGTGAAAAAAAATTAATATTAATTGCTGAAGAAGTATTGAAGTTGCCATTTGCACTAGAAATATTTCTTGCATGTAGTTTATATGGTTTCGCATTTTTGAAAGTGTAAGCTAATTTGGGACTAATAATATTAATATTAGCGCCTGTATCAATTAAAAAAGGAAAATTTCCGATAGTGGTTTTCAGCATTATATATGGCATACTTACCACTCTGGGGTCCATTCTAAAAAATTGGTAGATGCAAGGTTACTATCATTTTGAACAGCACTATTTTCGTCACTTAACGGAACGTTGGCGTCGAGTATGTTTTGGGTTTCTGTTTCTTGCTGTGTTTCTTCGTTGTAATATGAGTCGTATCCAGTGTCATAATTATAGTATGGGTCGTAATCGTAGTAGTCATACTGTTCTTCAAACGTTTGGTATGTATCCTCAAGTGGATATGCTTGTCTTTTGAAATTTGTATGTTGTTGGGAAGGAGGGTGAGGACGTTTCATGTTCATTGGAGGCGATTTCCATAATTTAAATTTCGCGATCGTAGGCTTTGATCGACTTCCATTGGTTTCGGTGGGGCAAACGTTCTTTGTGGCGGAGCAAAAGGGTATGTTCTTTGCTGTGAAGCAAAGGGAAATGGTCTTTGCGGTGGGGCGAAAGTAAATGTTCTTTGCGGCGGTGGCATGAATCTGAAACGATTTGGTTGAGGCTGGTTTGGTTTGAAGAAATACTTTGGCAGGAGCGGAGGTGGTAAACCTGATCGGGCGTTGGAAATATTTATCTTTGGTGGCTCATTAGGTTTAGGTGTTGGTTGGTTGCCCAACTCGTTTCTGAAAGGTGCAGACCTAAAGTTCATATTATAATAGTCCATGCAAAATTGGTATGCTTGTCCGAGCGATGTCGGATTTGTACTTTTTAATAAAATATTCAAAGGATTTTCCAATCCTCTAATAAAAGCGTCGAGAGCTTTGTCCCGAAAGTATGTTATGTGTACTGCTGCATTAAGTTTCAATTTATCATCAGTATGAATTTGAGCAATTATGTGGGTCAAAATATCATTTACTCTGCTATAATAAGTACTGATGTTTTCGTTGGGAAGTTTTTTAATTGTAGTCATTTCAAAATCTAGAGTTTTTACGTCACGTTTGTCTCTATAATAGAGAACAAGTGTCGTTTTAATTTCATCCCAATCACACGTAATATTATTTGCGTTTAGGATGTCGGCTGCTTCGCCTGTAATTTTTCGCCGTATCACTCTCTGAAGGAGATTGATTTGATCAGCTGTAGCGTTCCTGGCATTATAAGTGCGAAAAATGGAATCTACATCGGCCAACCAGTCCACTAATTCAGTAGGATTACCGCTGAATGAGTTGACTGACCGTACAAATTCAGGGACTCTACCAATAGCGATAAAGTCGTCTGCAGTCATGTTATTATTTACTACGTTGTTGGTGGCCATTATGTTTCTGAAGTAAATGTCCACCCTAGGTTTTTTGAAGGAATTGTGTATGATCTTTAATCAATTATATTTTGAAAAGCAAATTAGCTGTATTCACTGATGGTTAATCAATTAGTGAGGCTAGCAATTAGGAAGAGTGAAATAAAATCTACTCGTCACAGTAACACTTTTATCCTTCTACTTGGATTTTCTTGCTCATATGAAAGCAAAGGTAAAAAATCAAAAACCGTCGCACTGTTTTCGACCGTCGCACTGTTTTGTTTCCACTCAGTAGAACGAATTTTTGTCACAATTGATCGGATAAAGATATTCACTTATGGGTAATGACGATGGAGAAAAATGTTTTTTTCTTGGTTTCAATTGGTTTGTCACTTACACTTTTAGATAATAATGATAAAATTACTTACATTAATGCCAGTACCATGATGAAATTCCTGGACTTTTTGGGTTGTAACTTAGGGCGGCCTCGCTCGGTGGGGAAAACCAGGCAGCTACATCGGGTGATTCCTTTTGCCGCTGCAGTGCTGCTACTCGGGGTCCTAGTAGCGATCGAGCTTCTCAGCTTCGGTGTCCTGGCTCTCGCTTTCGTTGTCGTGATGGGGCTCGTTGAACCGGATTGTAACAGGTGAACTGGCTCCTTGAACCACTTTCGGATTTTGTGATATCCACTTAAGATTTTTTCCACTTGTTAACAAATAACGATTTTCACCACTTGTAACTTATACAATTCCCACTTTTGGCAAGGTCCCTATTCGGGCGCCAGTTAACTTATTTACCGGGGAGGTTCTTTTAAAAGAATGATCCGAGTCGGTCGATGGTAAAAACAGAAAAGACTTTATTCAAGGTTCAAAACTCAAAATGTAATTTCAGCGATGACGGTCCCGCGGCGGTTGAGCCCACTCAGCATAGATCGATCGGTGCCCTCGACAATGTTGTGATTGTTTTTATCGGCGTTCGTTGTCCCGGCGTTCGTGACCCACTTGAGAAGTGCTGATGCTGCTTGTAGAGTTTAGTGTCGTTCGTCGCTATGTGTTAACTCTCGCAACAAACTGCATTCGACGCAGAATACTACCCCATTGTTTCCTATTGAAAACTGACCCGATCGGACTATGGGCTTAGAAGTTATGGCCAAAATACTTTTTTTCATAAAAAAGCACATCAAAAAGTCTAGCTCACTTTTTGGGAACTTATTCTCAACCGATTTGCTCGCAACAAGTTGCATTCGATGCAGAATCCTGTGTCTAATTGTTTCCTATTGAAAATTGACCCGATCGGTCTATGGGCTTAGAAGTTATGACCAAAATTCTTTTTGCCTTTCTTGTATACAAAGTATTCTTAAAGGCTATATGTTCGCTCCAAAAACGAACTTTTTATAGGAGGCCCGTAGACTCATAGTGTTATATACCGATCGACTCAGCTCGACGAATTAAAGTGATGTCGGTGTGTATATGTGTGCGCAAAATAATCTACCTGATTTTTCAGGCACTTATCCTCCCAAGTAGCACACGCAACATCTTCCAAAAAGCACCTTGTTTCTATACAGTTTCATTAAAGGCATTGGAAAAACATCAAAGCACGAAAAAGTTGCATCAAGATGTCAAAAACCTTCGAGTTGTGATCAATGTTTCATTAACATTGCAATGCAGTACGTGTTTGACATTTGAAAACAAACAACCAAAGAAAACTGCACTTTATGTTGCAAACACGAAACAAAATCAACAAGTTGCATATTTTTTACTATGTAACTTCAATGCGTCTTTCAAAAAAATTTTTTTTTGTTTAAATTAAGTTGCAGATATGTTGAGTGTGTCTTCATGTTTAATTTAGCATCGTTCAACGTTTTGACAACTTACATTTTTTTCCGGTGATGGTGCAATCAAGTAACAGAAAACTCGAGTACAAAACTTCATAATCGTATGATTTTTATGGTGAGTCGAGATGCAGTCCCTTCGAAGTGTTGAATGGTGCAGTGGTAGAGTGAAGGACTATCAATCACAAGATCCTTAAATCGAATCCAGTTTTATATTTTTATTTTATTTTTTTCCGCTGTAGTATTTTGCAACATTATTGCAATTTTACTGCAATCGAAGGATGTTTCCGTAGGCTCCACCTCTTGCGCTTTTTAGATTGCAAGAGAGTTATATTTGATGGCACATACGAAAATATTGTTTCTTTCCGAATGTTGCAACATAGTGAAATGTTCAGTAGTGAAACAAGTTGTGCTGCTTGGGCTTAACCATTTCATTTCTTAGGCATGAAACCGATTTGCTCGCAACAAGTTGCATTTGACGCGGAATCTTGTCCCATTGTTTCGTATCGAAAACCGGCCCAGTCGGACTATGGGCTTCGGAGTTATGGCCAGTTTTTACAAGAAAAATTCTTTTTCTCTATTTAGGCACTTACTCTTGGCCGATTTACTCGCAACATTCGACGCAGAATCATGTTCCATTGTTTCCTATTAAAAATTGGCCGGATCGGACTATGGGCTCAGAAGTTATGGCCAAAATACTTTTTTTCATACCAAAAGTGCGAAGAAATTACTCACTCACAAGAAACGAGAAAGGCACTATCACTGCTAGGTGGATTAATCTGGGTTTTTTTTACAGTTTGAGTGTACTGCGTGAAGACCGGGATCAACCAACCCCCTGTGTGGCAGAAGCCGCAAAACGAACACTCCGAAAGACGGACCGAGAAGAAGCGCCGGCGGGATCGCGCTCAAGACGCGGATCTGAATGATTCAGAATCGCGGGAAACACGGAACTGAAAGGAAAAGACGGTGAGAGTGAATCTGACCCCGTGAGGATCTGGCAGTCGTGACGTGGCCAGCCCGAATCCCCTTTCCAGCGGACAGCGTTCCAGCGATCAAGGTGCACATCGATCACCTACTTCTTGAGGAGAGCAAAGGTCATTGAATCCCACGCGACGGGAACTGTTCTTGCTGTTGGCAGGCGGGAGGTAGAGACGGGAGCGGCGGACGTGAGTTATAACACTAAGAAGATGAGAAGGGAAGAAGAAAGAAGAAGAGCATGCACAGTGAGCAGGAGAATAGGGAAGTAGAAGAGGAATGAGGTATCGTATGGATGGGTCAAAATAAAAATATGTTTGCACACTGAATTATGTTTTGTGGCGTTTATTGTTGCTAGCCGGACCGACTAATCCCCCTTTTGATACGGAGAGGTCGTTTCACAACACTGGCGCCCAACAAAACGAACCATTTAGTTTGTGGTTTGTAGATTTTTGAGTTTTTGGAAATTTGTGTTGAGTTTGTGGCACAATTTATGTTTAGTAACACGTTAAGAACCTACCACTTATTTCATTAGTTGGCTAATTTTTGACCTTAAGGATCATGGATCCAGCAAGCCTGACAGAGGAGGAAATAGGTTACGAATTGGCGTTGCGCCACGTAACTAATCTTGGTTCACTTCCTCGCATGGCGAGAGCCGTCCGTTTCCGTGCTCTAATGCAGGAAGATGAAATTAAAAACACAATTTATGACACTTCTTCCCATGTTATGGAAGCTGTCGACAATATCAGTCAATGTCAATCGGAAGTGAGCAAAATAGTTTCGGAACTCGACGGAGCCTTCAAGCGCGGTGATCTTCCAGCAGTGCGTGTAATACGATCGCGTTTAATTCATTATCGCGATCGGTTAGCCATCGTAGATCCTCCGGCCAATCACAGTGAAACTCATGCAACATTGTCGCTACTGGTGCAGTTTTCGTTGGAGGATACAGACGACGCATTGGGAAGAACGAAGAAACAGGTGAGAACAAAAGTGAACAGTGATAGTGCAAAAAACACTGGTGCTGTTCCCAAAGGAACGATGCAGACTTCCACATCACCCGGAGCTAACTTTCGAGTATTCGACGAGAACGGAGATCCAAGGGAGCAGTCAAATGAAGAAAATCAAGATTTCGTCATCCAAACCGAGGAAGTTAGACAACAATCCAGATCGACGCCAACAACGACCGATCCGTTAGCAGCACTTCCAACGCGAAATAGTCCAAATGTCCAGGGCAGTGAACACGGAGCAGAATCCCTAGAAGTTCAACGAGTCAATCGAGGAAGAGGTTACAGGAATGCGAGTCAACGTCCAACAGTCCAGAGTAGCAGGTATAGCCTACAGAAAGAATTCAGCATGCGTGAGCCAACATTCAGTAGCTTTGCTCCACCTCCGTATGAGTCTGGAACAGAAACAGTCGAGCCAAACGTTAGGGAGGATTCACACTTCTAGGAGTACAACCAGCTGCGCAATGAGTTGCTGCGCAACCTGAATCAGCGATGGCAAAACCGTGCTCCGTATCGAAACCAAGGTTGGCAAGATAATGTTCCGAGACCGCTTTTCGAGGAAAGGAGAACGCTGAAAACAATTCACAACTGGCCGTTCCGCTACAAGGGTGAAAAGGATGGCTCATCGCTGAACACATTCCTGCAACGGGTAGAAACATTCGCCGCATCAGAAGAGATCGCAGATGATTTGCTGCTGAAAAGCGTCAAACATTTGCTGTTGGACGATGCTCTCAACTGGTACAGCAACATGTATGCTACAGGTGTATTCGGTTCCTGGGAGGATTTCAAACGCCTAATTAGACACGAGTTCCTACCAGCAAGCTACGCTTATATTTTGAGGGCAGAGGCATACCACCGCATGCAAGGCGAGGAAGAGCCGTTCAACAAATTCTACCAGGACATCTCGACCCTATTCCAATATGTTGATCCACCGATGAGCGATCTGGAGAAGCTGTTTATAATCAAGAAGAACATGAATTCAACGTATGCGCCCATCGCCGCTTCGCAGAACTCAATGCGATTGCTGGTGAAAGCATGCAAGGAACTGGATGAACTCCGGAAGCTGCAGCAATATCAGCGGCGGATCTCGCTGCCTTACGGTGCTTTGATAGAACCAGCTTTAGCCACTCCAAATCCATCACATCGTCAAGCAAAACCACAGCATCCATTGCAACGTTTTGGAAGAGTCCATGCATTGGAAGCAGACAACGCGCAGAGCTACACAAGCGGTGAAGTACCGGTGGAAAGCGACTGTCCAGAAGAGGAGAGAATAGACCAGCGTATGGAGGCGATACTACAGCAAGTGAACGCTCTCAAACTACGATTCGACCGTCGTGAAGTAGTAGGTAGGCAAGTTTTCGACCAGCAGCGTCAACAATCGTCGGGCGGTAGTTCCAATCTCCAGCAAGGAGAGGTGCCTGAGGCAACAATCGCTCGTGGGCCACCTGCGGTGATAATGTGCTGGAATTGTGACGAAGAGGGACACCGCTTCATGGACTGTGCTAAACCACAGGCTGTGCTGTTCTGCTACCGCTGTGGACAGAAGGGGTTCTCGCTACGAAGTTGCCCAACGTGCCGTCAACGTTCGGGAAACGCGATGGCGGGGAACCA
The DNA here is from genome assembly GCF_024139115.2 of Armigeres subalbatus. Taxonomy (NCBI): domain Eukaryota; kingdom Metazoa; phylum Arthropoda; class Insecta; order Diptera; family Culicidae; genus Armigeres; species Armigeres subalbatus. The sequence continues at coordinate 263,272,902 of NC_085141.1, read as the reverse complement.
GTAACCGAGGGAGCAGAGTCCTCGCATCAAGTCAACGATCCCTCAACAATACCAGACACACTCGAGATCAGTTCACTGATCATCAACCCCGACAATGACAATCGCCCTCACGCAGTAGTAGAAGTTCTCGGCAGGCAGATCACAGGGTTACTCGATAGTGGCGCCAACTGCTCCATCCTAGGAGGCGATCACACGAGGTTAGCACAGGAGTTAGGACTACAGAAAACAGCACTTGAAGGAGGAATACGAACAGCCGACGGCACCGAGCACAGGATACAGTCCTACACTCGGCTACCGGTAGCCTACAACAACAAGAACGAAGTCGTCACCATGTTGCTACTCCCAACGTTGCCGACGTGTGTGATTTTCGGAATGAACTTCTGGAACACGTTCGGCATCAAGCCCATTTGTTGTACCATGGCTCTGCAAGCCGAGAAGGGAGCGAAGTCAAAACAAGAAGCGACAAAGGAGTTACGCACGGAAGAGCACACTCGACTCCAGGAAGCAATAAGTAAATTCCCGAAAGCAGAACCCGGAAAGCTGGGCAGAACGGATCGCTATATCCACCGCATTGACATAGGAGACGCAAAACCGCGGAAACAACGCTACTACCCGATGTCGAAGTACGTGCTGGATGAAGTGAACAAGGAGATCGACCGAATGCTGGAACTCGACGTTATTGAAGAGGCACTATTCTCGCCGTGGAATAATCCGTTAGTAGCAGTGAAAAAGAAAACGGGTCAATATCGAGTATGCCTAGACGCGCGTCACCTTAACTCGGTGATGGTAAACGAAGGGTATCCAATACCTCAGATATCTGCGATCATGAACAATCTCAGTGGTTGCACATACATCTCAGCGATCGACCTGAAAGATGCCTTCTGGCAGCTACCGCTGGAAGCCAGTTCTCGTCCAGTCACAGCGTTTACGGTGCCACAGAGAGGTCACTTCCAGTTTAAAGTCGTGCCGTTTGGTCTGTGCACGGCGAGCCAGGCTCTGGCGCGTCTCATGACCCACTTGTTCGCCGACTTAGAGCCGATCAGAGCCATTCATTACCTCGATGACATCATCATCTGTTCCCGTACTTTTGATGAACACATCAAGATGCTGGAGAAGGTCGCCCAACGGTTGAAGGATGCGGGACTGACTATCTCCGCCGAAAAATCGAAGTTTTGTTTGGAGGAGATGAAGTACCTGGGGTACGTGCTTAATCAGAGTGGATGGAATGTCGACCAGGAGAAGATTGAGTGCATAGTTCGGTTTCCAGTTCCACAGTGCAGGAAGGAGGTTCAACGGTTTCTGGGAATGTCGAACTGGTATCGCAGATTCATAGCGAACTTCTCAAGAATCGCAGTTCCTCTCACGGAGCTAACAAAGACAAAAGCGAAGTTTCGCTGGACAAGCGAAGCGGACGAAGCATTTCTGAAGCTTAAATCAGCTCTCGTATCGGCGCCAGTTCTAGCGATGCCCAATCACGGCAAGCCATTCGCAGGCCTGGTAGCGGGTCACTTTTTAGTGACTTGGTCACTTTTTTCGGGCAAGTCACTAAAAAGTCCCTTTTTTCGACCTCAAGTCACTAAAGTCACTTTTTCTCGCAAAAAGTCACTATTTTCAACTATTTTGAAACTATTGACTAAGATTTTTTTTAAATAAAACTTTATGTACCCATCGGACGATGCTTTGATCATGGCGGATAAAATTACGGATCTTAAAAAAATGATCGCGCTGAAACTTCGAAAGCCGTTTAACTCGCTGCTTTTACTGGCATTTCACCAGTAGCTAACTGAAGGTGTTTCACGTCACAATTTATAAATTGGTATACAGTCATGCAAGCAGGAGACCTGCCAATTCCGATTTTGTTTTAAAGCTCAAACTTTATACAGTAGGAGAAGGTGGGAAGATTTGATTCCTTGGGAGACTTGACCCCTTGGGAGACTTAATTCTCCGCTGTTTTACCGAGAACTATAGCAGTATTGTTAGAGCGTACTTTTATTATAGATCCTCTAAATGATCGTTATGTGACGAATTATTTTTTGATTGACAACCTTATTTACTCTATTATTTACTGTGTTTGTCCCTCCTAAAGATGTTTTTTAGTGACTAGCAAAATTTGAACAACTTCCCCTAATATTGACAAAATGCTATCATTTTTTCACAGCACAAGCCGTCAATATGCTAAATGATCTTCACTGATAAAAATGCCAACATTCCACCACAATTTCAGGATAATTGGATTTTGAGTTGTTGTCACAATATGAGGAGACTTGATTCTTAGACTTGAGAAGTTTGGCAAACAAATTCAAGAAAATATAAATTTGTTCTCAAGCGGCTATTTTTTTTGTAGATTTGACAGATGTGATGAAGGGTTTGCTCTAAAAAAAAATTTATTGAGTAGATATCATAAAAAGAGAATCAAGTCTCCCCAATTTTGAAGATTGCATGCATTATCGAATTCCATAGCAAAAATCGTTCATGAATACGTACAGCAAGTTGGGAAACCTGCGTATTTTGAAAAAAAATATTTAAATAGTTCTGAGAGCATAGTCCTGCAGTATAAGCAGGAGGTTGAGCGTTCAATCCCAGGCTCGTTGTACTGGATCTTCATAATTTTTGTTCCGTTTTCTACCCAAACGATCCATACTGTTGTTTTTTTTTGCACTGAAAATTCCAATAACTTCCGTGGCACCTATGATAAATCGTGCATCTTTCTTAAATATGTATTCAGCTAATCCAGTGAGCTTAATTTTCACTGATTCTCACGTGAAGGGAATGCTCCTTCACGCAGATTTTTGCCTAGAAATCATTTTTCAGAAAAGAAAAGGTCTTATGAGTGATAACCATGTTTCGCTCACTTCCAGTGGCGTAGAAATTTGATTTTCTCGGAAGACTACTCATAGTTTTGAGTACTGTTTTTGACTGATATTTATCTGATATAAAATTTCCGTGGGATTAAAAGGAAGGCCAATACAATTTTACTGAGTAGAGAGTAGATAAAAGTTAGCGTGTACGATTTTTATTTCTCTTCTGAGGCTGTGAACCATTTCACCGATTCGTTTAACTTTTAGTTAAAATTTGCCAGTTCAATGGTTATTTTCTCATCGAAGTTAAAAAAATTTCCCCAAAGCCGACCCATTTGCGATTTGACAGATTGATAGTTATTTGGAACAAAATGGATTTGGCGCCAATTTTCTCGGGAACAAAGTTTAACCATCGAACTGTTAAGTCTAACCATGCTCCGGGGCAGGGTTATTTTTAACCACGGAGAAATAACCATCGAACTGTCAAATTTTAACTAAAAGTTAAACGAATCGGTGGAATGGTTCACAGTCTGAGTTCGTTCTAAGGCAAAAGAGTGGTGAGTGAAAGATGATTCTCATTCGACCCAAAAACGCTTAATTTCGTCTCATCGAACTTGCAACTGAAACTGAAAGTCACTATTTGGTCACTTTTTCTGCAACTAAAAGTCACTATTTGGTCCCTTTTTTCGTCAGTTTTGGTCACTAAAGTCACTTTTTTGAGCTGCATCGGTCGCTACCAGCCCTGCATTCGCCATCGCCTGTGACGCTAGCGACGTGGCAATAGGTGCTGTTTTGACCCAGGAAACTGACGGAGAAGAACACCCCATAGCATATTTCTCGCAAAAGCTATCATCATCCGAGAGAAAATACTCAGTAACCGAGCGGGAGTGTCTCGCCGTTATCAGAGCGATTGAGAAGTTCAGAGCGTATGTGGAAGGAACAAAGTTTACGGTGCACTGCGATCACTCGGCGTTAAGCTACCTCAAGTCCATGAAGAACCCGACGGCGCTCATGAGTCGCTGGATACTGAGACTTAACGCATTCGATTTTGATATCAAATACCGGAAGGGAGTAATAAACACAGTTCCAGACGCACTGTCGAGAATTGTAAACGCACTAGTGTTTTCGGTAGATGCTTCGGTCGATCAGTGGTATCAGCGGTTGGTTCAACGAGTACAGCAAGAGGGTGGCAAATTCCCGGATTTCCGCGTGGTGAACCAAGAACTCTACAAGAACTGCAGTTGCAAGAACCAAGAAGGAGCAGTAGAGCATAAGTGGAAGAAGGTCGTGCCACTCAATCAGCGAGCAGAAGTAATTGCAAAGTTCCACGATTCAACCTCAGGAGCACATCTAGGTTTCCAGAAAACATGGCAGAAGATTCAAAACCACTTCTGCTGGCCCAAGATGATTGAAGACGTGGCTCGGTACGTAAGAAGCTGTGAAACTTGCAAAGCAAGTAAGGCCCCAAACAAAGCGATGATGCCGAATATGGGAGGCCCGAAGCCCGCTCGCGTGCCGTGGGAGTTGGTGTCCATTGACTTCGTCGGTCCGTTCACTCGCTCACGCACCGGAAACACGGTGATGCTCGTAGTGGTAGATTGGGTAACAAAATACGTCATCGTTCATCCAATGAGGTCAGCAGATTCGCTAAAAATGGTAGAATTTCTGGAAAAACACGTCTTCCTACGATACTCGAGACCACGAATCATCCTCTCCGACAACGGAAAGCAGTTTCTTTCAGCAGCTTTCAAAGCTTTGATCTCCAAGCACAACATCATTCACATGAAGACTGCGTTCTACTGTCCGATGGTGAACAATGCCGAAAGAGTGAATCGCGTACTGATCACGTGCATACGTGCTCTCCTGGATGAAGACCACCGAGGGTGGGACGAGAACCTGCATGCGATCGTCGCAGCTATAAACGGAGCAAAGCATGAAGCCACCGGAGTCAGTCCGCATTACGCCAACTTCGGCAGGGAACTGATATTGCACACCGATCTTTACACTCAGCAGGAGTTGAATACGCCAGATGATCCCAAGGTAGCTCAAGACGTTCGTCTCTCAGCAATTCGAAGAATCCAAGAATTCATCATCCAACGCATCAAGAACAACCACGAGAAAACCAAGCAGCGTTACAACCTGAGGACACGGAACATCACGTTCAAGGTCGGCGATCTCGTCTGGCGAAGAACCTTCACGCAGTCATCCAAGGTGGATCACATTAATCGCAAGCTCGATTCCAAGTTCGTTCCAGCTACAGTGGTCAAGATTATCGGAAGCAACCTATACATGCTGGAAGACGTACGGAATGGCAAGCGTGCTCAGTACCACGCCAAGGACATTAAACCCGACTAGGGCTACGAAACGGTGAGTTGACATCCGGGAAGGGGCACCTAACATAGCTCTGGTCCTCACAAGTTCCATTACTCATGCTTCCACGGGTCTTCTGATGACAATTGACCGCCAGCTAAGGGTTGCGTACTTAGCTGGTAGTGTAGCATGGGCACTGTTGTCTTTCTGACATCAGCTAGAGTGAGAGGGTGCGTCCTGTGGGGTCTGCCTAGGATGTGGTGGGGTTCGACAGTGGGCTCTGTTGAACTTCTAAAAAAAGCAGCATGTGTCCCCAGGCCCTATCAAAGCGACCGTGTGCCGCTCAAAGCGCACTAGCCTAGTCCTGGTGTTGGGTGGGACTTTAAACAAATTTGACCCGACTGATCGAGCGTCTGTCCACCAAGGAGGTGCGGCTCCAACAGCGTCTGTTCTGGCATCCAGCGGCTGAGTATGAAATGCTATTCCCGGAAGCTATACCTAAGATGGCAGCCCCATCCCGGTGGATAGGGAACCTTGGGCCAACAACCTACTGTTCCCGAAACATCAATTTGTTCGAGAATCCGATAATGAAAGAATACGGACTGATTTTACGGCGACGACTCTTAGCGCGAAACAACGGACACGAATAGGAACATGGAACGTTTTAACCCTAGCCCAGCAGGGTAAATCGACACAACTTGCCAATGAGGCACGCCGCATGAAGCTTGAGATCCTGGGACTGAGTGAAGTCCGTTGGCCAAACTTTGGAGAACACAGAACGCCGTCGGGACAAGTTCTGCTATACTCTGGTTTACGAGGTGAACACGCTCCCCGGCATCGCGGAGTTGGCGCTCAGGCACACTCTGCGCTTATGAAGTGGGAACCTATAAGTGAAAGGATAATCGTTGCCAGATTTAGAACACGGGTCCGAAACCTTACTATAATCCAATGTTATGCGCCAACCGATGCTGCCGATCTGCAAGACAAAGAGAACTTTTACAGTCAACTCAATGCCGTCGTAGATAGAATTCCGAAGGGTGATATCAAGATCTGTTTGGGCGACTTCAATGCGAAGATCGGATCCGACAACTCGAACCATGAGCGCATTATGGGACGCCATGGTCTCGGAGAAATGAGCGAAAACGGAGAGCTGTTCGCAGAATTTTGTGATAATAACGACATGGTGATCGGGGGATCGCTCTTCCCTCATCGACCGGTTCACAAGGTCACGTGGGTCTCCCGTGACGGCTTTACAGAAAATCAAATCGACCACATCTGCATCAGCCGAAAATGGAAACGGAGCCTTCTTGATGTACGGAATAAACGTAGTGCCGATATCGCGTCTGATCATCACCTCCTCATCGGCGAAATACGCCTGCGCATTGCGCGGATTCGTCGGCAGGAGGAAAGAGTTGGACGACGATTCAACACACGCCGACTGGAAGATGCCACGGTGAAACGGTCCTTCGTTGAAGAACTGGAGACGCGTGCTGCAGATATTCCGGAAGGTGGCAGCGTGGAAGACCAATGGATCGCCATCAAGAATGCCTTCATCGCCACCAGCGAGAACAATCTGGGCGAACTACGCACCCAGAGAAAACAATGGATCACCGATGAGACCTGGAGGAAGATAGAGGAGCGAAGAGAAGCCAAAGCCGCGATAGAGCGATCAAAAACCAGAGGAGCCAAAGTTCTAGCCCGCCAACGATACGCGGCTCTTGAGAAGGAAGTAAAACGCTCATGTCGACGGGACAAGCGAGCGTGGGCAGACTCTCTGGCCGACGAAGGAGAGAGAGCCGCCGCAACCGGGGACATTCGCCTCCTCTACGATATCTCACGACGCTTAAGCGGGGCGAAGATGAATGCAACGATGCCTGTGAAAGACGCGAATGATCAGTTATTGACCGACCCAACTGACCAGCTGAAACGCTGGTTCGAGCACTTCGAACAACTTTGCCAGCCAGGCCATCACCACCTCGGCATGACCTGCCTAGGATCCGACGTATAACACGCGTCAATACCGAAGCTCCATCACTGCTAGAGATTCAAACAGCCATCCAAAGCATGAAATCGAATAAAGCCCCAGGGGTCGACCGCATATCAGCCGAGATGCTCAAAGCTGACCCCATGACATCCGCTCAACTACTGCATCGTTTATTTCGTAATATCTGGGACACCGCAACTTTCCCGGTCGACTGGATGCAAGGTATCTTAGTGAAGGTGCCCAAAAGGGTGACCTGACTGTATGCGATAACTGGCGAGGCATTATGTTGCTGTGTACCGTTCTCAAAGTTCTGTGCAAAATTATCCTAGCCCGGATTCAGGAGAAGATCGATGCGACTCTCCGGCGGCAGCAAGCCGGATTCCGTGCCGGAAGATCCTGTGTGGACCATATTGTCACGCTCCGCATCATTCTGGAGCAGGTCAACGAATTCCAAGAGTCCCTTTACTTGGTATTCATTGACTACGAAAAAGCTTTCGACCGTCTCAATCACGAGAATATGTGGGGCGCCCTGAGACGCAAGGGAGTTCCTGAGAAAATCATCGGCCTCATCGAAGCACAGTACGAGGCCTTTTCGTGTAGAGTGCTGCACAATGGGGTCCTGTCCGACCCTATCCGGGTCGTAGCTGGTGTGAGGCAAGGATGTATCCTATCACCGTTACTGTTCCTCATCGTAATCGATGAGATTCTGGTAGGTGCGATTGACCGTGAACCAAACCGCGGGCTGTTATGGCAGCCTATAACCATGGAGCATCTAAACGACTTCGAATTGGCTGATGACGTTGCACTCCTCGCGCAACGGCGCTCTGATATGCAGAGTAAGCTCAACGACCTTGCCGAGCGCTCCTCTTCGGCAGGTTTAGTCATCAACGTCAACAAAACCAAATCGTTGGATGTAAACACGGCGACTCCTTCCAGTTTCACAGTAGCCGGGCAACCAGTGGAGAATGTTGAAAGCTTCCAATATCTTGGTAGCCAAATGGCGTCGGACGGCGGTACCAAGATCGACATAGGCGCACGGATCAAGAAAGCAAGGGCTGCCTTTGCGAGTTTAAGAAATATCTGGAAAAACAGGCAGATAAGTGAACGCCCAAAAATGCGAATTTTCAACTCTACCGTGAAATCTGTGCTGTTATACGCTAGCGAAACATGGTGTGTATCAGTGGAGAACACTCAACGGCTGCAGGTGTTCATTAACAGATGCCTGCGGTATATAATTCGGGCCTGGTGGCCTCACAACTGGATCTCAAAACAATGAGCTCCATCGTCGTTGTCACCAGAGGCCGATAGCAACAGAAATTCGGGATCGGAAGTGGGGCTGGGTCGGCCACACTCTACGTAGGGGCGGAAACGAAATCTGTAAACAAGCATTAGACTGGAACCCAGCGGGACATCGCAGCAGAGGCAGACCCAGAGGCTCATGGCGGCGAAGCCTCAATAAAGAAATAAAAGAAGTCGACCGAAATCTAACCTGGCAACAGGTTAAAGCGATAGCCGGGCAACGCTCAGGATGGAGATCTTTCAAGTCGGCCCTTTGCACCACCGGAGGTGTACAGGATCCGTAAGTAAGTAAGTAAGTGCAGTGATTAACAAGCTATGTAAACAGCAAAAGCTGTCAACAAAAGATTAGCCACGGAGAATCGACAAAATACGCAAGGCGGTCAAGGTTCAACGGTGCAGAACGAGGAGACAACACCCAAGGGAAGCAGAAGGTACGCAGTGAAACAACAAGCCGACAAGCTCCGGAAACACGGAGGACCTAGACGGTGCTGCTCCACGCAGAATTCAATTCTCGTCACCGGAATCAAACTTCACCGTTCAGCGGCATCAACACGACAAACGTCCTAGCAAGGCGTCAGTCAGGTGTGATGAGCAACAACATTATATTAAACTACCTCTCCACCTAGACACTCCTTCAGCTATGTACGCAGCAATCGCTGCCAACCACAACCTTCATCGGAAAACAACATACGCTATGCGGTCATTACATCAAACAACACCAAGGCCAATCGGCCTACCACAGGCAAGGGAGACTGGAACTCTGAAGTTTGGAGTAAGAGGCTCCAGATGCCACTGAGGAACAAGCCAAATTGCGGTCCACCGCCCATTTCCATCGCGCCAGGGGATGGACCGTTTGCCGTTCACGATACGGGAGAAATCGTACCCTCTGATTCTGGAAACGGGACTTAGGGATCTCTGCAGTGCACCAGTTAGTGTCTTGGATAGGAGGAGTGGAGACCTGGAGTTGACGACCAAAAATCGGTTCAGCGCGGAGTTGATGCTTACGGCCACTATCAGGCGCAGCGGGATATCAGCTGGCAGTACTGAGAGAATTGAAATCTTCGTATGAAGCCTAAAGCAGGCGCGGGAGATTGGAACCCTGAAAGTTAGTAGGGAGGCCCCAAGTACCAAAAACAGAGTCGGCGCGGCCGAAAAAGCAGAGTCGCTACATCCGACAGGCGGCGCGGGAGGTTGGGACCCTGAAAGCTAGTAAGGAGGCTCCAAATGCCATTGACAATCAAGCAAGCTATGCAAGCAGCAGCAGAAGCAAGGAGCTGTCAACGACGAGCGAAACCGCCACTAAAACACGTTCTACGGAAAAGGCTAGAGGACCAACGACAAGAAACGAAACCTCGCCATCCTTGCCATCAAGTCGACCACCACATCAGATACAGCTGCAAACACGGTCACCACCACATCATCCAAAAAAAAAACATCGATCAGCGTTCAGCCGACTGGAGCCGGCGTACAAGCAGCATTGCCTACACAACAACAATCTTCCGAGAAAGCAAGTTAGCGGCAAAGGCGGAAATCCGTCTGAGCGACTTGACTGATACAGGCATGGGTCTAGAACGCAGTGGTAGTCTGTTACATGGGGGTCACTACGAAAAACTCTACCGAAGCAACGCTACCGGGGGGCGCGGTAAAACCTCCTATTGGGCTCGTAGTGATTTAGGATTCCTTTTCTCAAACGTAGCAGTCAGTATCCACTGTTCTCGTTCTTCTTATTAGCCAACTTTAGTTTGTACATTTTGTTACATGTAAGATCTCTAGTTTTATTGTAGCTCCTAAAACTAGTGTAGATCAGTTTTGAGTGTTTTGCCACAGGACCGGCATAGCACAGATGATGGGACAAGAAAAGCGCAGAGACTTTTGCTCATTTGTGAGCGTTCAGATCACCTCTGGCAGGACTCGCTGCCTTTATGTTTGTTTTGATTATGCTTGAGCTTTCGGATCTGGCAAGCAAAGATGCTTGCGTATGTTAGTATGTTGTAGTTGTCTAAATCTTAAGGTCTGCTTAAGTCGATGACGTCTGATCTGCTCTGTCTCTCTGCGACTTCTTGAGGAAGTAAGTCTAAGAGTTTTTTGTGAGCTGCCTTGCAGCGCTCCAAAAAACTCTGTGCCTGTGGTAAGGTTATGTTACGTAAGTTATGATTTTGCTTTATTTTGACTAAATTTCGTCCAGTGTGCAAATAAGTTCGATCATTCATCTCAGTGTAAACTGTCCTGAATGTAAATAATCGCAAGTACAAAAGGTACAAACTTGAAAATGATGCACCGGTTGAAGATTTTCCTGTCGCACAAGATGACAGTTGCAACATCCGCTGTGGGTAAAAAAGCAACATCCGCTGTGGGTAAAAAAGCAACATCGAGAAGATTGGAACCAACAAAGAAAATAAAAGTTCGTGAACAGGCTGTGAAAACGGGAGCTCAGTCATTCTCGCCAATAACGGTTTCGCGTGTGATTCTTGCGGCTGCAAGACAGTGCCGCTGGTAAAACTCATCGGCTTGACAAGACCGCTGAAAAGGCAAGAAACCCGAGAATCGCCACAATTGCCACCGTCAGCAATCAGCCCATCTCACACGAGGCACGAGAAAATCGGAAGCAGATCATCTGGGAAGGCTGTGGACAAAATTCACGACAGGATTTTACCCGGTAAGCAATTTTAGCAGACATACCAGTGAAATGTGCTAACATGACAATTCATGCAGGTGGAAATTTAAATCCCCGAGTGTCCAGCTTTTCGGTCAGAACGACTCACGATCCTCGAGAGTGGCATTCAGACTCAAACGGTGGCGACAAATACGTTGGTCACACCAAGTGTTTGCCAATCGAAAAGTTCACAGAAAGGTAAGGAACATCGAGAAGCCATTGAAAACACGTTTTTAATAAGAAAAACCTTCGACACAGGTTCGCTACCGGTACTGAATTCCTTGGTCTCTGTCGCATTCGGGAACGAGAAGAGCCTTCCCAGGAAGTAAGAATGAATAACAATCTTTGGGCGTATTCATTCTGACCCGAAACGTGCCTCAGGGCTCTTCTTTTGTGTTTTTTTTTACAGTTTGAGTGTACTGCGTGAAGACCGGGATCAACCAACCCCCTGTGTGGCAGAAGCCGCAAAACGAACACTCCGAAAGACGGACCGAGAAGAAGCGCCGGCGGGATCGCGCTCAAGACGCGGATCTGAATGATTCAGAATCGCGGGAAACACGGAACTGAAAGGAAAAGACGGTGAGAGTGAATCTGACCCCGTGAGGATCTGGCAGTCGTGACGTGGCCAGCCCGAATCCCCTTTCCAGCGGACAGCGTTCCAGCGATCAAGGTGCACATCGATCACCTACTTCTTGAGGAGAGCAAAGGTCATTGAATCCCACGCGACGGGAACTGTTCTTGCTATTGGCAGGCGGGAGGTAGAGACGGGAGCGGCGGACGTGAGTTATAACACTAAGAAGATGAGAAGGGAAGAAGAAAGAAGAAGAGCATGCACAGTGAGCAGGAGAATAGGGAAGTAGAAGAGGAATGAGGTATCGTATGGATGGGCCAAAATAAAAATATGTTTGCACACTGAATTATGTTTTGTGGCGTTTATTGTTGCTAGCCGGACCGACTAATCCCCCTTTTGATACGGAGAGGTCGTTTCACAACACTTTTCTAAATGAACAACCTAGCCTACCTGTACCCATTCCTCGATCAATCCGATGTGTTGATGGTGCGCGGGAGAACAGGAGCCTGTTCCCTGATCGATTATGATGCGGTTAATCCTATCAGCCATCCTCGGAACAGCTACATAACACGCCTGTTACTGTTACACTATCATAGAAAACATCATCATCAAAACCACAACACAGTTCTGAACACAGTGATTCGCCAGCGTTACAGGATTTCTCGTTTAAAGTCAATATACAACCAAGTTTTGAAGGAATGCCAGGAATACAAGAACAATAAAGCAACGCCGCAACCACCAGCCATGGGTGATCTTCCATTATCGCACCCTCGTCCGTTCACGCACATAGGGGTGGATTATTTCGGTCCATTCACAATATCAATCGGCCGTAGAGCGGAGAATCGTTGGGTGCTGATAGCAACCTGTCTGACTATCCGCGCCGTCCATCTGCAAATTGCACACACTCTATGTACCGCCTCATGTATTATAGCGCTTTGCAACGTCATGTCTAGGAGAGGGATACCAGAAACGATTCATTGCAACCAAGGAACGAACTTCAGAGGCGCTAGCTTCTTCTTCTTCTTATTGGCATTACATCCCCACACTGGGACAGAGCCGCCTCACAGCTTAGTGTTCATTAAGCACTTCCACAGTTATTAACTGCGAGGTTTCTAAGCCAGGTTACCATTTCTGCATGCGTATATCATGAGGCTAGCACGACGATACTTTTATGCCCAGGGAAGTCGAGACAATTTCCAATCCGAAAATTGCCTAGACCGGCACCGGGAATCGAACCCAGCCACCCTCAGCATGGTCTTGCTTTGTAGCCGCGCGTCTTACCGCACGGCTAAGGAGGGCCCCCAAGAGGCGCTAGCAGAGAGCTGAAAGAAGTTTTGAAGATCCTGGATAACGAACGCCTTATGACCGAGTTCATCACGCCCCATACCAGTTGAACCCTCAATCTACGCGCCTCCCCACATATGGAACGCCTAATAAGCACAGTTAAACAAAATCTCAAAAAGATATTACCAACCAAAACACCTTCCTATGAAGTTTCTGAGAACCTGCTCATAGAGGTTGAGCACGTGGTCAGCTCCAGACCACTAACAAGTATTCCATTGGACGACGATGAATCTACTGTACTCACCCATTTTCTATTAGAATCGCATAACGGGCTGAAACCGTGGGTACCATTCGATGATAGCACTAAGGTGCTTGGAAACACCATCTGGCAGTTATCTCAAACTTTGGCCAACCAATTCTGGAAGCAATAAATTAGACTATTTACCCTCTATTACACGCCGAACAAAGTGGTTTATTCCGACAAAACCCATCGAAATGGACGCTATTGTAGTCATCGTGAATCCGAATCTTCCGAGAAACTGTTGGCCCAAAAAGCGGGTGATTGCCACTAGACCAGGAGCTGACGGGCAGGTGCGGTGCGTTACAGTACAGACTTCCAGCGACATCTACGAACGTCCAGCAGTCAAAGTAGCAGTCCTTGACGTAGGCGTCAGCAAGGAAACTCCTCAGTGTGACACTCGGCGTATCCCGCTACGTCAAAGGATCCGACTAGCCCCAACGACCCCAGTACTGCATACTCTAAACGATGAACTCGATCGCACCCATGCTATGGTCGAAGGATTGTCTAACATGCGGGCGGGCGGGCACAGCAAATACACAAATTTTGTGTCTGTTTTGTATGTGAGAATACTTTTATTATATACCTTCGGCTGTAATCGTAATATGTATTACATTAGTGCTGTCTAATTAGCAGGTTAAGTCGCTCAAAATTTATTCCCATTCCGCTTGTTTCCATTTGTTGACAAAAAAGAACGAGCGAGATGGGAGAAACTTCGAGCAACTTCAATCTCTCATTAGACAGAACCATTGTAACACCGATTTTATCAGTTTGTTTGGTAAATACTAAATATTAATTCTATTTGTCTGTGATATAAAATAAGCATACAATGCATTCCATTTTTTTTCCAAATTGCACATCAACAAATCAACCATATTTATTTTTACTGTTTTCCAATTATCGTTTCTTATAAAGGCAAGGTTTCAAACTAAAATGCTTACCTTTGAGAGCTGCTTTATCCACGGATCGTACTTTTTTGAAGTTGAAGAAATAGAACAACTTATGGTTCAAATCTTTGTTGTCCAACAAGAATCCACATTTATGCACACAATCGATAAACTCTTTAACGTTTTCGAACCGAGACGAAACTTCAGCTATTTTCAGCAAGCCACTGAAATTTAATCTATGATAATGAATTCAATACCTAAAAATTGACTAACAACGTATCTTACCCAACTTTTAATACTCGGTTAGCTTCCAGCAGAAAGTCGCGTAAATTTGTTCCCATCAGAGAAAGGCAGAACACCGCCACGTTGATCGAGTTTGATTCCAGTGGGGTGTTTGCCATATCACAGGCAATGACGCTACTGCTTGCAGCTACTAAATCCAGAGAATACACTTTCTGTTCAATAGATTCCGCTAGCCGCGCTTCGCCGCATCCAAAGTCTGCCACGACGTGATCAGCTGGTCTGAGAACAGAATTATTGAATGCATAAATGTTAATTACATAAATGATAATGGGTATTCTCGATTTCGCGCAGCTCCGTGACAAGAACAGTGATTCACATTTCCCTTCTTTGCACCACAGAGTGCCAAAAATGGGAATTTTGAGAATGTTAAAATCATCAACTTTTACGTACAGTTTACCAAAACTTTTGATGATCCGATCCAGTGGATTAACCGACCATTGCACGATCTGGTGCCGATATCCTTCGTGATAGGCATTGAATGCGCTAGGATCATCCTGGAATAGTCGCTTGGCATCGGCACCGGTTGTGCGGTACAGCTGTTCATTGATAAATCGAAAACGAGAGCCCTTCAGGCTATCCACCAATTTTTCGCGAAAGTCTGTCGGTTTCGGTTTGTGTGCAGTAATGCCATTCGATACATCGCTCTGGAACTTACGTTTTCGGTTTGTGGGCTTCACCGATTCTGAATCACGACGTAGCTGTTCCACAGTTTCAGATGCTTTCCGCTTGGAAGGTTTCGATTTTACTTTTACATTGGGTGGAGGAGGTGGGGCGCGTACAAAACGACCGGCCTCGTGACAATCCGGATTCTTTGCAGCTTTGATACGCCTTTTAAGGCTTGTTTTATCCTGAAAGGAAACAATACAAATTACGATTATGTACTTCTTGAAACAAATCGTACACTTACTTTCACCTTCGTAAAACTAAAATTGCTGACCACTGAACTATCGTTATCAAAACCATACTCGCGAAAAAGTTTTTCCATGCTTTTTAGGACAATGTTTCACAAGCGTGAGCGAAGTGGAGCAGTTGAAGAAAAACAAAATAAATAAACAAACTTTAGGCCTTGCAGCAAAAAAAAAAAAACTTTACACTGTAACTGAAAACTATCCAAAATCAAGATAAAAAGTGCTCAAATTTAAGTACTTTCCCAACTCTTTGATTTTGGATACATTTTTGTTTTGGTTGATGGGTGTTTTTAACTTAATTTCAAAGTTTATCCCCAACACTCACCAGTGAGTTATTTTTTCTATACGAAAGTATCCAAAATTAAGTTTTGGAACAGTACTTGATTTTGGCTGAAAATTCACTTAGCCATATTGAACGACGTTCAATTTGATGCTCAAGGTTCGTTTCTGAATTTTATAAAATCAAATTAAAGGTGCCTAAAATGGAACAAAATGGAAATTGCTTCGCAACGGGTGAGTTATTTACAATTGGTTCCTTATCAATAAAGATAATAATTATTTATTTTGCGTACAGTTTTAGGACGAAATGATAATTTTATCGGCAATCACCGAGAGGGACGACATTTATATGGTTTTCTGAAACCCACAAAAAAGCTATTCGATTTTGCCACACATCCCACAAGGTATGTAAATAAAAAATTATCAAAACTAAATTCTGCATGTAAATAGAGATAATGAATAGAGGCGAGGCGTTATCTAACCTCAACATATATTGTCATCTGCTTTCAGTGGCGTAGCCCAATTAACTTTGATGATGTTTTTAATGTTTAATTTGCCTATTTTTCTTCTTATTTTTTACAGATCCAAAGCTTTCGTTTCAAGGTATTAAATTTTGATAGCAGCGGACATGGCACTCTTCCTGCGGAATCATTGAAAATCACTAACATTATTATTGACATTGTTTGATTTCCTTGTTTTTCTTGATAACAGTCAAAATAAATATAAACATAAGCATATTTCTGAATTTTGATAAAAACAAACGAAACAAATCACAGCAAACTATTCGCCTAAATTTTACTACGGTGGAAAACCGGGAATACCCATTTTTCAGTACTTTTCACTCAGAGTCGACTCTTTGGCAAAAAGTAAAAATCATCCAACCAAAGATTTTGCAAAATAACTCAAAATTGAGTTCTTGCAGAAAAACTCAATTTTGAGTGGTTGCACTTTGCTGTCAAGTTGAGTGAAAAAGACTCAATTTTGAGTAGTTTCGTTTCGCCGTGATAGGCCTTTCACGCCCATAGAGCTTGCTGACGTTTAATCATCTTTCTCTTTCAAGTGCATAGGCAGAATAGGATTTGTTTTCATCGGGAAACGTTTCCCGATGAAAACAAATCCAATCCTTCCCATGCGCTTGAAAGAGAAAGATGATTAAACATCAGCAACCCTTATTTGAATCTACTCAAAAGTGAGTCAAAATGACTCACTTTTGAATTTTAATGCAAATGTCAAAAAGTGAGTAACATTATATTTAGCAGGTGAGTCAATTTTCACTCACTTCCCATAATTTCATCTTTTACTCACTTTTGCGTAATTAATTGTCTCAACCAGTGTTGCCACATATAAAGATTTATCTTATTTATAAAGATTTTTTAAAAATTTTTGATAAAGATATCTTTATATAAAGATTAAAGATTTTTTTGAAGAAATAAGATTTTTCAAGATTTTTGTGCATTTTGAAATTTAGTGTTCTGTTTTTGTTCTCATTTTTGGCCGATACTTTAATCCGATATCATGACCGATAAGGCAGTTTTCACTCAGTAAAATCCGTCAGCTACCAGATGGCTATCGCTTGACTCAGTAGTCAAACGGAATGTTGGTCGTTTTTCAAAGCTTATCATGTACTTTACGGTCTATTCGAACTGTGACCATTATTGAACTGCCCAGCGCCACCGTCGTCACCTCTACGATCCCATCCCTGGTAGAAGTCATGAACAGAATAAAAAAACATGATATAGACTTGATTGATATAAGAGATAAAAGAACAGGCAACAATATCAAAAATTTGCACCGAAATATCATTTAAATATCAAGATATGCTATGGATAAGAACAAACTAATGGCACATGATACTGATCTCTTATTATAAATAGCATAAATTATATTGTCGTTTGTCGTTTGATCTTTTATCTCTTATATCAATCATGTTCATATCTCATTTTACTATCTTATCAACATTTGATATTATTCAGCTATTTTCTTCTACTCGGGATGACTTACTGCTTGTTAATAAAGTCAATCGTATTTTCCAATCGGACAGCCCTGAGTATACGAACATGTACAGTGAAATTAAATCGCTTTATCTGATTATCCTTTCCAACATCTAGAAAGATGAATTTCTTAAAAATATCATAGACAAATGGCTTACAAAACTTTGAACAACATCTTCACGAGAAAATGAAGACCTACGTAGGGCTAGCGGCAGATAATCTGGCAGGACCTTTTGATTAACCGCTGAAGGTAACTTTCTATTCTCTCGCATGTTATTTCTATGTGGAGCTGGTGAAGCAAACAATCAAACTCTTGAATGATCCCGTTCTTAAGACAGCTTGTCTCATCGATCCAAAGAATTTGGAGAACATTACCTCAGTTCGATCCTGAAGAAGATTCCAAACTTTTGCGGGAGCTCAGGGGTGCAAATCTTTGCAAAACTAATCAGATCGAAGAGCAAGCCGATACGACGAAAAGTTGCGAGACATCGCTGGGCGGTAAACGGCGAGAAGGAAAGCTGGTATTTCCATTATTAAGAAAGTTCATCAACATTTCTATCTCATCCCTCATTCGGCAGCAGCTGTCAAAAGGCTGTTTTGGCCGAATAACTTTATTAAATCTTTGGTTAGTAACCGACTGAATATATATACGGTATACCAGCATGATTAATGCTATTTTGCGTTAAAAAATGTTATGTTAAAAAGAAAGGAGTTGCCAAGATGGCTTTAACGTTGCAATTCAATTCAAAATGCAAAAAGTCAAAATATTCACCTGAAAGGTTTATAACTTTTGATCACCTTGATTTGCAATAAATGGGATGGTACAAAAATACCTCGAAACTCGTTTCAAAATATACTCTCATTACAAATATCTACCTGCTTCTAAAAACCCAACAGATTTAAAAACATTTGTATATTTAAAAAAAAGTGAATATTTCAGCTATTAAGCACCTATTCAAGTTTTTGAATGTTTTCCTTTGAACAAGCCTGGAGCACAAAGACAAGTTCGCCAATCAACTCGTCGAATTTGACAGTTTATACACGGGAAAATGTCAAATTTGACGGGCGAAATGACGAACGATGTTATGCGCTTCAGCCTTAAGTACATAAAATTTTTTTTCAAGATTTTTTGCTCACAAATAAAGGAGAAAAAGATTTTTACGCCTGAAAATGAAGGTGAGGTTCGAAAAATAAGTGGCAACACTGGTCTCAACTGTCGAACTGTTTGAAAAAATTTCTCGTGCTTTTATAAAGTGTATTTTGTGATAACTGAAATGTTCCGGACGTGAATACGATATTTATTTATGGACAGACATTGGCGCAGATGGACAGACCTGGCGGTGGTGATCCGGCTGGACATGACCAGCAAGGATTCTCGCAGAACTGGCAGTTTCGCAGCACGATCAAATATCTTATGGTAAGGAGCTGTTCCATAAAATTGTTGACAACGGAGGATTCTATTCCAGATTCCTTGATTTCTCAGATTCGCGATATGGCTTTCCGGGTGCCTAGGAATCAATGATGAACTTGACCTTTTCCCATGCCCGCGGTGTCAACAAAGACATGGACGTTATTGTGGTGGATTCATGCCCCAAATCTTCCGGATCACGATATGAACCGGGCACCAAGCCTTCAAAGAGCAGACTGTGTGTAATCGTGTAATCGTTCCAATGTCAGCCAGCGTTTAGAACAGGCGATACGAAACAAAGAACTATTCATTACATTCAAGTAAGTTTTTAAGTACCTACTGAGCTGAGATTTGAGTACGCATGTTAGTAAAAGCAACCGACAATTATATCGAGTTTGTAAATCGTTTGAGGCATAATGAAACAAATGCGTTGAACCCATTGTATCAATAAATGCGTTATGAAAATAAATATATATTTTTTAATTTACAGCGCAGATAAGAATCGCTACTTCCGCCAAGACAGTATCGATGTACACACCGATGGAAACATTTTCCCCTCACAAACGGTCGTCGGTGGTACAGAAGGTGCAGGGCGTCTACGAAGATCAGACAATCCAGGTGGTGCCGGTCACATCTTCGCGCACGTCTCAACCAAGCTAAGCAACAAGCACAAAGTAATGATAAAGGTTAGAACGTTTAGTTCCGATAAATGTTTTGAGTTTATTATAATTTCCTCTCGTTTCTTATTTTTAGGCGTACGCAGAATTGGAAGAAGATGCTCCCGGCCAAATCGTTCCTTTTGGTGACGAAGAAAATGAATTGATCGAGAACGAAATCACTCAGTGCCCGAATGATGATGAATTTATCGTCTAGGGTAAAATGCCCAATAGTGGACCCCCTAGTAGCGAAATTTTGCTCTTCCTGGCATAAGGAGTGGAAATTTTTAAAATATTAATTCTTCGTGATATCTAATTTCAAGCTCTGCATCTCCTCTTCACGATACGTACATGAAACACGCAAATACTCAACGTTATTCGTTGAAATTAACATTTTAAAGTCTGACTGAATTCGCCCTATAGTAGACCCCCTGGGGGTCCATAATAGGAAATTGCTTCCCTATAGTCGACACTTCATTTGATTTTTATGTTCCGTTTCGGGACGTTCTTCTTCCCTATTATGGACCCCCCAAAATATTCCTATAATGGACACTCTCGTGTTTATTTTTTATAGAATTGAAAAAAATCATCTATTTTTACTTTCCATAGCATTTTCCATGCATGTAATCAAATCATAGAACTGTAAGGTAGGTTCTCCCGATGGAATTTCATAGCAAAATGTTTACATTATGCTGTAATAATGCAAAAATGGCTGGAGGGTCCATTATTGGTTGGGGGTCCACTATTGGGCACTTTACCCTACCAACTATATTTCTTATGTAAACTCTTAGCATTATGTACTGGTACATGTCACTACAGTTATATTAATAAATGATTTGAGCTAGGCGAAAAGTTATTCCGTTTATTAAAATCAAATTCCATTCCATTGCCAAGCGCAAAACATTTTCAAAAGTGAGTAAGATCTACTCACTTTCTGCTGAATAAAAGTGAGTAAGTCTTACTCTAATTTTGACATATTGCTGCATTACTCGTAAGTGAGTAAACATACGGTTACTCAAAAGTGAGCTGTTCCACTTTTTTCCAAAGTGAGTCGAATTTGACTCACTTTTGAGTAGATTCAAATGAGCGTGTTCATCTTTATCTGACAGGGACAGAATCGATTTCGACTTTCAAGTCGAGGTCGACCGAGTCCCAAGGGATCGTTTAAGTATTACGTAACGCAATAGATTATACTACAAGTTTTGGTCCGATAATTATTATTTAATTTTAAATTTAAAAATTTCAGTTCAAAAATTTGCAAATAACCCTGCTCGCAGAGCAAGATTACTTTTGACAGATATTGAATCATTTTTGATAGATGTTTTGTTGCTCTTGCTGGGTATAGCACCAGCCATTCTTATGACCGTCATAATTTCCGAATCGTTACTTTTAAGTTTAATTTGATTATTAATTCGCGAATCGGATCAAAGCCTAAGTTAACTAAGTTAAGTTTTAACGTTTGGGTTCCCACACTTTTCTAAGCAATAACTCAAATTGAGTATATATTCAATACATATCCAGTCCACGCTCAGTAATGGCGGCTTGTCGGTGTGTAAAAATCAATCGCTCACTGTACTTTTTGACACTAGCTGGAGGAAAACTCATTGGCGAAAAGGCCTTTTTCCCTTCCCCTCACCCAGAAACGCCAGTGAGCTTTCCTCCAGCTAGTGTCAAATAGTACAGTGACCGATTGATTTTTACACACCAACAAGCCGCCATTACCGAGCGTGGAAAGCTGGATTCTCAATTTTGATTAGATCAGATGGCATTTGAGTAAATTAAAGATAACCTTGGGTAGGGTAAAGTGTTTGCATGTGTTTAAAGGCAAACTAGCTATCACGGTTGTTTCCAAAAACCCATTAATGGGTGAAAAATCCCCCATTTTCGGTAGAAGTGCCTCTCCCCATTTAATGGGTAAATCCGATTTACCCATTAATGGGTAAAAGCAGTTTATGTCACTAAATGGGTTTTTATTCACCCTTTGCAAAACAAACAGGTTGCCCCAAAATGGGTGAATAATCACCCATTTTTTGTATAGGTTATGTAGCAGTGGGACGGCAGATTGTTAACTCATGGTAAATATTTACTTATATATTATCAATAAATACAAAAAAATAAAACACATGCTTTTACTTGTTGTATATTTAAGCCATTTCAACATCTTTTCTAATGAGCCTAACATAATGGATACGTTTGCCTGCGTTTCAAGACGTCAATACGTACGCAAACGAATCCATTTTGTTTGGCCCGTAATTGTCGATAGAACCGGAACACTGACAATACAAAAACTTTTAAAAACACACATATTTTCTAAAGCGACGATTTTCAGCAATCCAGATTCCAGAACTGCGCCCTGAAGATAAGTGTCCTCCTCGGTGTCCTCCACACGAAACGATTGTTAAAAGTCCCACAATCAGCAATCTGGAAGTATAAGTTTTGAAACATTGGTTTTACTTATGTTTACCAAAAATATTATTTGTCTTACCTGTGTGTTGTTCCGAGACTATACATTCATATGCGAGAAACCACGCCGTCCACTTGTTGAACATTTGTAGTGAAATTCTAGAGTGCTTTGAGAATAGGTCGTATGTGCAAAAGAGAGTCTCTCTTTGCCTCCATTCTCTTTCGATTATTACAGATCTATAAAAAAGTTTACTTCAGATTTCTTGGCAGATATCTAAAGATTATAGCTTTGTCTAGTGTTCTGAAGTGAAAATGTGGCAAAATATGCAAAACTAGCTTAGGTACAAGCGAAAGAGAGCGTGAACGAAGAGAGCCTCTCTTTTGCACATACGACCTATTCTCAAAGCAATCTAGAATTATTATTTCTGTTTTAATTGAATAAAAAAAAATAAAACAAACTGCGTCTTCTCCAACGATGTGCCGAATGGCGTTTGGTTTTGAACTTTTTTTCACCCATTAATGTATAAAAAACCCAGATTAATCCACCTAGCGGTGATGGTGCCTTTCTCGTTCGTTCAAAAGGTTTGGAAAAATCTCAAATAACACCAATATGTGGATTGGTCTTATTTTTCATATTTTTTATATGCATAAAAAAAATTCTCGCCAAACGCAATTTGTTGCAAACAAATCGGATGAGCATAAGAGCAAAAAATGGCATTTTATTTTGTAGTTTTAAAATTAGTATTTTTGCCATAACTTTTGACCCAATGGTACGATCCGGCCAAGTTTCTATAGGAAACAATGGGACAAGATTCTGCGTCGAATGCAATCTGTTGCGAGCGACCTGAGAAGCACACATCTTGCACATCAATCACAGTAACTTATATATGACCGGATTCAGTCACTATATGGTTACTGCAACCAGATTTGTTGAACTTGTGTTGCTTGGGGGGGAATAGATGAAGTGCTGAAAAAATGAGCTAGACTTTTTTGAACTCTTTTTCACAATAAATAGTAATTTGACCACAATATCTAAGCCCATAGTCCGATCTGGCCAATTTTCAATAAGAAAATATGAGACATTCTGCGTCGAATGCAATTTAATGCGAGTAAATCGGTTGAGAATAAGTGCCCGAAAAATGAGTGACAATTTTTTAGCGATTTTTCCATAAAAAAACCCAGATTAATCCACCTAGCGGTGATGGTGCCTTTCTCGTTCGTTCAAAAGGTTTGGGAAAATCTAAAATAACACCAATATGTGGATTGGTCTTATTTTTTATATTTGTTTATATGCATAAAAAAAATTCTTGCCAAACGCAATTTGTTGCAAACAAATCGGATGAGCATAAGAGCAAAAAATGGCATTTTATTTTGTAGTTTTAAAATTAGTATTTTCGCCATAACTTTTGACCCAATTGTACGATCCGGCCAAGTTTCTATAGGAAACAATGGGACAAGATTCTGCGTCGAATGCAATCTGATGCGATGCGAGAGACCTGAGAAGCACACATATTGCACATCAATCACAGTAACTTATATATGACCGGATTCAGTCACAATATGGTTACTGCAACCAGATTTGTTGAACTTGTGTTGCTTGGGGAATAGATGCCCAAGTAGCACACGCAACATCTTCCTAAAAGCACCTTGGTTCTATTCAGTTTCATTAAAGGCATTGGAAAAACATCAAAGCACGAAAAAGTTGCATCAAGATGTCAAAAACGTTGCATTGTGAACAATGTTTCATTAAAATTGCAATGCAGTACGTGTTTGACATTTGGAAACAAACAAACAAACAAAAAATACTGCACTTCATGTTGCAAACACGAAACAAAATCATTAAGTTGCATATTTTTTACCATGTAAGTTCAATGCGTCTTTCAAAATTTAATTGTTTGTTTAAATTAAATTGCAGATAAGTTTAATGTATCTTCATGTTTAATTTAGCATCGTTCAACGTTTTGACAACTCACATTTTTCCTGTGATGGGGCAATCAAGTAACAGGAAACCCGAGTACAAAACTTCATAATTATATGATTTTTATAGTGAGTCAACATGCAGTCCCTTCGAAGTGTTGAATGCTGCTGTGGTAGAGTGGAGGACTATCAATCACAAGATCCATAAATCGAATCCAGTTTTATATTTTTATTTTACTTTTTTCCGCTGCAGTATTTTGCAACATTATTGCAATCTTACTGTAATCGAAGGATGTTTCCGTAGACTCCACCTCTTGCGCTTTTTAGATTTCAAGAGAGTTATATTTGATGGCACATACGCAAAGATTGTTTCTTTCCGAATAGTTGCAACACAGTGAAATGTTCAGTAGTGAAACAATTTGTTCTGCTTGGGTGAAGTCTAAGTGCTAAAAAAGTGAGCTAGACTTTTTTGAACTCTTTTTCACAATAAATAGTAATTTTACCATAACTTCTAAGCCCATAGTCCGATCTGGCCAATTTTCAATAAGAATCAATGAGACATTCTGCGTCGAATGCAATTTAATGCGAGCAAATCGGTTGAGGAAAAGTACCTGAAAAATGAGGAAAAATGGTAAAATTTTCGATCCCATAGTCCGATATGGCCAATTTTCAATAGGAAACAACGGGACAGGATTCTACGTCGAATGCAACTTGTTGCGAGCAAATCGGTTGAAGATAAGTGCCCGAAAAATGAGTGAAATTTTTTACAAGATTTTTTCGTATGAATTTGTATTTTGGCCATAACTTTCGATCCCATAGTCCGATCTGGCCAATTTCAAATAGGAAACAATGGGACAGGATTCTGCGTCGAATGCAACTTGTTGCGAGCAAATCGGTTGAGGATAAGTGCCCGAAAAATGAGTGACATTTTTTACGCGATTTTTTCGTACGAATTTGTATTTTGGCCATAACTTTCGATCCCATTATCCGATCTGGCCAATTTCAAATAGGAAATAATGGGACAGGATTCTGCATCGAATGCAACTTGTTGCGAGCAAATCGGTTGAGGATAAGTGCCCGAAAAATGAGTGACATTTTTTACGCGATTTTTTCGTACGAATTTGTATTTTGGCCGTAACTTTCGATCCCATAGTCCGATCTGGCCAATTTCAAATAGGAAACAATGGGACAGGATTCTGCGTCGAATGCAACTTGTTGCGAGCTAATCGGTTGAGGATAAGTTCCCGAAAAATGAGTGACATTTTTTGAGTAGTTTTGCGCACACACACACACATACACACACACAGAGTGAGGAAGTTTATGGCACAACCGCCGAGGGATCGAGACAACGTAGCAGTGGATCTCAGCAAGCCAGTCGGCGAACTAGCCTAAGCTAGGGGCCGGAATTTTAGAAGAAGTGCATGAGCACAGCCCCCCCCCCCCCCGAAGTAGTCGCAGCATCCAGTGGTCCCGGGGGGATCGAGGCAAGGAGGATAAGGGACCCGGTTTATCCGGGAGGCACATTTTTAGCAGGTCGGGAGGAGCCCATCCCTGTTCGCCTTCGAGCATAGTGTGAATGCTCGAGGTGTCTGTCGCGCAGATTTTTGATGGCCTTTAACCCTTGTAAAAAAAAAAAAAAAAAAATACACACACACACACACACACACAGACATCACCTCAATTCGTCGAACTGAGTCGATTGGTATATAACACTATGGGTCTCCGGGCCTTCTATAAAAAGTTTGTTTTTGGAGCGATCATATAGCCTTTACCATATACTTAGTATACGAGAAAGGCAAAATGGTATAATTTTCGATCCCATAGTCCGATATGGCCAATTTTCAATAGGAAACAACGGGACAGGATTCTACGTCGAATGCAACTTGTTGTGAGCAAATCGATTGAAGATAAGTGCCCGGAAAATGAGTGACATTTTTTACGCGATTTTTTCGTATGAATTTGTATTTTGGCCATAACTTCTGATCCCATAGTCCGATCTGACCAATTTCAAATAGGAATCAACGGGATAGGATTCTACGTCGAATGCAACTTGTTGTGAGCAAATCGATTGAAGATAAGTGCCCGGAAAATGAGTGACATTTTTTACGCGATTTTTTCGTATGAATTTGTATTTTGGCCATAACTTCTGATCCCATAGTTCGATCTGGCCAATTTCGAATAGGAAACGATGGGACAGGGTTCTGCATCGAATTCAACTTGTTGCGAGCAAATCGGTTGAGGATAAGTGCCCGGAAAATGAGTGACATTTTTATGCGATTTTTTCGTATGAATTTGTATTTTGGCCATAACTTCTGATCCCATAGTCCGATCTGACCAATTTCAAATAGGAAACAATGGGACAAGATTCTGCGTCGAATGCAACTTGTTGCGAGCAAATCGGTTGAGGATAAGTGCCCGGAAAATGAGTGACATTTTTATGCGATTTTTTCGTATGAATTTGTATTTTGGCCATAACTTCTGATCCCATAGTCCGATCTGACCAATTTCAAATAGGAAACAATGGGACAGGATTCTGCGTCGAATGCAACTTGTTGCGAGCAAATCGGTTGAGGATAAGTGCCCGAAAATGAGTGACATTTTTATGCGATTTTTCGTATGAATTTGTATTTTGGCCATAACTTCTGATCCCATAGTCCGATCTGGCCAATTTAGAAAGGAAACAATGGGACAGGATTCTGCGTCGAATGCAACTTGTTGCGAGCAAATCGGTTGAGGATAAGTGCCCGAAAAATGAGTGACATTTTTGAGTAGTTTTGCACACACACACACACACACACACACACACACACACACACACACACAGACATCACCTCGATTCGTCGAACTGAGTCGATTGGTATACAACACTATGGGTCTCCGGGCCTTCTATAAAAAGTTTGTTTTTGGAGCGATCATATAGCCTTTACCGTATACTTAGTATACGAGAAAGGCAAAAATGGTATAATTTTCGATCCCATAGTCCGATATGGCCAATTTTCAATAGGAAACAACGGGACAGGATTCTGCGTCGAATGCAATTTGTTGAGAGCAAATCGGTTGAGGATAAGTGCCCGAAAAATGAGTGACATTTTTTACATGATTTTTTCGTATGATTTTGTGTTTTGGCCATAACTTTTGATCCCATAGTTCGATCTGGCCAATTTCAAATAGGAAACAATGGGACAGAATTCTGCGTCGAATGCAACTTGTTGCGAGCAAATCGGTTGAGGATAAGTGCCCGAAAAATGAGTGACATTTTTTACGCGATTTTTTCGTAGGATTTTGTATTTTGGCCATAACTTTCGATCCCATAGTCCGATCTGGCCAATTTCAAATAGAAAACAATGAAACAGGATTCTGCGTCGAATGCAATTTGTTGCGAGCAAATCGGTTGAGAATAAGTGCCCGAAAAATGATTGACATTTTTTTAGCGATTTTTCCATTAAAAAAAATGGTATAATTTTCGATTCCATAGTCCGATATGGCCAATTTTCAATAGGAAACAACGGGACAGGATTCTACGTCGAATGCAACTTGTTGTGAGCAAATCGGTTGAGGATAAGTGCCCGAAAAATGAGTGACATTTTTTACGCGATTTTTTCGTAGGATTTTGTATTTTGGCCTTAACTTTCGATCCCATAGTCCGATCTGGCCAATTTCAAATAGGAAATAATGGGACAGGATTCTACGTCGAATGCAATTTGTTGCGAGCAAATCGGTTGAGGATAAGTGCCCGGAAAATGAGTGACATTTTTCACGCGATTTTTTCGTAAGAGTTTGTATTTTGGCCATAACTTTTGATCCCATAGTTCGATCTGGCCAATTTAAAAAAGGAGACAGTGGGACAGGATTCTGCGTCGAATGCAACTTGAGGCGAGCAAATCGATTGAGGATAAGTGCCCGAAAAATGAGTGACATTTTTTACATGATTTTTTCGTATGATTTTGTGTTTTGGCCATAACTTTTGATCCCATAGTTCGATCTGGCCAATTTCAAATAGGAAACAATGGGACAGGATTCTGCGTCGAATGCAACTTGTTGCGAGTAAATCGGTTGAGGATAAGTGCCCAAAAAATGAGTGACATTTTTTACGCGATTTTTTCGTAGGATTTTGTATTTTGGCCATAAGTTTCGATCCCATAGTTCGATCTGGCCAATTTCAAATAGGAAACAATGAAACAGGATTCTGCGTCGAATGCAATTTGTTGCGAGCAAATCGGTTGAGAATAAGTGTCCGAAAAATGAGTGACATTTTTTACGCAATTTTTTCGTATGATTTTGTATTTTGGCCATAACTTTCGATCCCATAGTCCGATCTGGCCAATTTCAAATAGGAAACAACGGGACAGGGTTCTGCAGCGAATGCAACTTGTTGCGAGCAAATCGGTTAAAGATACCTAAGTGCCCGAAAAATGAGTGACTTTTTTTAAGCGATTTTTTCGTATGAATTTGTATTTTGGCCATAACTTTCGATCCCATAGTCCGATCTGGCCAATTGCAAATAGGAAACAATGGGACAGGATTCTGCGTCGAATGCAACTTGTTGCGCGCAAATCGGTTGAAGATAAGTGCCCGAAAAATGAGTGACTTTTTTTACGCGATTTTTTCGTATGAATTTGTATTTTGGCCATAACTTTCGATCCCAAAGACCGATCTGGCCAATTCCAAATAGAAAACAATGGGACAGGATTCTGCAGCGAATGCAACTTGTTGCGAGCAAATCGGTTAAAGATAAGTGCCCGAAAAATGAGTGACTTTTTTTAAGCGATTTTTTCGTATGAATTTGTATTTTGGCCATAACTTTCGATCCCATAGTCCGATCTGGCCAATTGCAAATAGGAAACAATGGGACAGGATTCTGTGTCGAATGCAACTTGTTGCGCGCAAATCGGTTGAAGATAAGTGCCCGAAAAATGAGTGACTTTTTTTACGCGATTTTTTCGTATGAATTTGTATTTTGACCATAACTTTCGATCTCATAGTCCGACCTGGCCAATTTTCAATAGGAAACAATGAGACAGGATTCTGCAGCGAATGTAACTTGTTGCGAGCAAATCGGTTAAAGATAAGTGCCCGAAAAATGAGTGACTTTTTTTAAGCGATTTTTTCGTATATTTTTTCGTATTTTGGCCATAACTTTCGATCCAATAGTCCGATCTGGCCAATTGCAAATAGAAAACAATGGGACAGGATTCTGCGTCGAATGCAACTTGTTGCGCGCAAATCGGTTGAAGATAAGTGCCCGAAAAATGAGTGACTTTTTTTACGCGATTTTTTCGTATGAATTTGTATTTTGGCCATAACTTTCGATCCCATAGTCCGATCTGGCCAATTCCAAATAGGAAACAATGGGACAGGATTCTGCGTCGAATGCAACTTGTTGCGAGCAAATCGGATAAGAATAAGTGCCCGAAAAATGAGTGCCATTTTTTACGCGAATTTTACGTATGAATTTGTATTTTGGCCATAACTTTCGATCCCATAGTCCGATCTGGCCAATTTCAAATAGGAAACAATGGGATAGGATTCTGCAGCGAATGCAACTTGTTGCGAGCAAATCGGTTGAAGATAAGTGCCCGAAAAATGAGTGACATTTTTTACGCGATTTTTTCGTATGAATTTGTATTTTGGCCATAACTTTCGATCCCATAGTCCGATCTGGCCAATTGCAAATAGGAAACAATGGGACAGGATTCTGCGTCGAATGCAACTTGTTGCGAGCAAATCGGTTAAGGATAAGTGCCCGAAAAATGAGTGACATTTTTTACGCGATTTTTTCGTATGAATTTGTATTTTGGCCATAACTTTCGATCCCATAGTCCGATCTAGCCAATTTCAAATAGGAAACAATGGGACAGGATTCTGCAGCGAATGCAACTTGTTGCGAGCAAATCGATTAAAGATAAGTGCCCGAAAAATGAGTGACTTTTTTTGAGTGATTTTTTCGTATGAATTTGTATTTTGGCCATAACTTTCGATCCCATAGTCCGATCTGGCCAATTGCAAATAGGAAACAATGGGACAGGATTCTGCGTCGAATGCAACTTGTTGCGAGCAAATCGGATAAGGATAAGTGCCCGAAAAATGAGTGACATTTTCTACGCGATTTTTTCGTATGAATTTGTATTTTGGCCATAACTTTCGATCCCATAGTCCGATCTGGCCAATTGCAAATAGGAAACAATGGGACAGGATTCTGCGTCGAATGCAGCTTGTTGCGCGCAAATCGGTTGAAGATAAGTGCCCGAAAAATGAGTGACTTTTTTTACGCGATTTTTTCGTATGAATTTGTATTTTGGCCATAACTTTCGATCCCATAGTCCGATCTGGCCAATTCCAAATAGAAAACAATGGGACAGGATTCTGCAGCGAATGCAACTTGTTGCGAGCAAATCGGTTAAAGATAAGTGCCCGAAAAATGAGTGACTTTTTTTAAGCGATTTTTTCGTATGAATTTGTATTTTGGCCATAACTTTCGATCCCATAGTCCGATCTGGCCAATTGCAAATAGGAAACAATGGGACAGGATTCTGTGTCGAATGCAACTTGTTGCGCGCAAATCGGTTGAAGATAAGTGCCCGAAAAATGAGTGACTTTTTTTACGCGATTTTTTCGTATGAATTTGTATTTTGACCATAACTTTCGATCTCATAGTCCGACCTGGCCAATTTTCAATATGAAACAAAGAGACAGGATTCTTGCAACTTGTTGCGAGCAAATCGGTTAAAGATAAGTGCCCGAAAAATGAGTGACTTTTTTCAAGCGATTTTTTCGTATGAATTTGTATTTTGGCCATAACTTTCGATCCCATAGTCCGATCTGGCCAATTGCAAATAGGAAACAATGGGACAGGATTCTGCGTCGAATGCAACTTGTTTCGCGCAAATCGGTTGAAGATAAGTGCCCGAAAAATGAATGACTTTTTTTACGCGATTTTTTCGTATGAATTTGTATTTTGGCCATAACTTTCGATCCCATAGTCCGATCTGGCCAATTCCAAATAGGAAACAATGGGACAGGATTCTGCGTCGAATGCAACTTGTTGCGAGCAAATCGGTTAAGGATAAGTGCCCGAAAAATGAGTGACATTTTTTACGCGATTTTTACGTATGAATTTGTATTTTGGCCATAACTTTCGATCCCATAGTCCGATCTAGCCAATTTCAAATAGGAAACAATGGGACAGGATTCTGCAGCGAATGCAACTTGTTGCGAGCAAATCGGTTAAAGATAAGTGCCCGAAAAATGAGTGACTTTTTTTAAGCGATTTTTTCGTATGAATTTGTATTTTGACCATAACTTTCGATCCCATAGTCCGATCTGGCCAATTGCAAATAGGAAACAATGGGACAGGATTCTGCGTCGAATGCAACTTGTTGCGAGCAAATCGGTTAAGGATAAGTGCCCGAAAAATGAGTGACATTTTTTACACGATTTTTTCGTATGAATTTGTATTTTGGCCATAACTTTCGATCCCATAGTCCGATCTAGCCAATTTCAAATAGGAAACAATGGGACAGGATTCTGCAGCGAATGCAACTTGTTGCGAGCAAATCGGTTAAAGATAAGTGCCCGAAAAATGAGTGACTTTTTTTGAGTGATTTTTTCGTATGAATTTGTATTTTGGCCATAACTTTTGATCCCATAGTCCGATCTGGCCAATTGCAAATAGGAAACAATGGGACAGGATTCTGCGTCGAATGCAACTTGTTGCGAGCAAATCGGTTAAGGATAAGTGCCCGAAAAATGAGTGACATTTTTTACGCGATTTTTACGTATGAATTTGTATTTTGGCCATAACTTTCGATCCCATAGTCCGATCTGGCCAATTGCAAATAGGAAACAATGGGACAGGATTCTGCGTCGAATGCAACTTGTTGCGAGCAAATCGGTTGAAGATAAGTGCCCGAAAAATGAGTGACTTTTTTTACGCGATTTTTTCGTATGAATTTGTATTTTGGCCATAACTTTCGATCCCATAGTCCGATCTGGTCAATTCCAAATAGGAAACAATGGGACAGGATTCTGCGTCGAATGCAACTTGTTGCGAGCAAATCGGTTAAGGATAAGTGCCCGAAAAATGAGTGACATTTTTTGAGTAGTTTTGCACACACACACACACACACATACACACACACATACACACACACACACACACACACACACACACACACAGACATCACCTCAATTCGTCGAACTGAGTCGATTGGTATATAACACTATGGGTCTCCGGGCCTTCTATAAAAAGTTTGTTTTTGGAGCGATCATATAACCTTTACCGTATACTTAGTATACGAGAAAGGCAAAAAACAACCATTTTTAAATGTATGAAGTTCACTCTAATGAGTACTTTTTTACCCATTGCATGATTTAGAAATTCCCCCATTTTATGACAGATAGGAATGCTATTTGAAAATGGGTGTTTTTTACCCATCGATGGGTTTTCGCCAAGGGGTGTCTTACATAGATAAAATTGAATTTATTTGCTGAAAATTAACCAAGCAACCGAAGTGACTTTATTTCGATGGAAATCAAAACTATTTAGACTCAAAAGTTGATTTTAGCAACGCAACGATTTAGCATCTGTCAAATTGAACAGTGACAATGATTGTCAAAATATGACGACGCCTGCACAAGTATAGAGACGAATTCGAATTTGTTAAAGTATTATACCTACCTGTTAAAATAATAGAACTACCCGGGCATTTACTTTGTTTTTCAGGATACGTGAATTCTATCTGATGGCCATATCATAGACGTCGTAACCTGCAACCCAGAGGCCTAGAAAAGTGATGCTTTGCTTATGTGTGGTGTACTTTTTTTTAACAATTTAGTCCAGTCCCTGATACGTTGCTGCTTTTGGAGTTCATCTACTGCTGCTCCACACAATTTTTCTCCCTATAAGAACAGAAGCCACCCCACATTATTAACTATCGCTTCGGGGTAGTTGAGTAAATTAATTCAATACGCGAAATATATTAGAAAAACCCGCCCCGACTCGTAGATTGAAGTACGAAGAGCAGACTTCTACCACATTACTCTCAGATTGAATTGAACTGAAGACGAACGATTCGTGATCCTTGAGTAATCCGAAATTAAAATTAATTTTCGAGTAGCATAGCAGTAGTTTAGGAAATGGAAGCTACTACTCAAGCGTTTGTACGCGGGAACCTCGTAACAGAATATAAATTATTAATTCTCGTAAACGAGCAAAGCATACGATCTATTGTACAAAAATGCTGCCGAATATAGATAAATAATGAGGCAAAATAATGTGAAAGTTGTGTTTGCACTAAAAATATGTTCAACACTGGGAACAGGATTTTCTCATGGGTCATCTAATCTAGAGATCGAGCTAGAGATAGTATCGTCCTGAAGCATATTTTAACAACCAAAACGTAAAATAAAAAACAGTTTATCTAATTTATATAATAATGCCAAATTCAGATCTCATCCTCATGCTGAAATTTATTTGTTGATGAAAAAACAATTCGATTGATGTCATTGGCTAGGTTCTAGGTCATTGGTAACAAGTGAAATCCACGATTGCTTGGATAAAAATTACAGTTCAGTGTCGCAGAAGGTGTGTTGCAAATTTGATTAAATAGTACCAATGCATACAAATCAAAACAAATCGACTTTATTTCGATTGAAATTTGCTGCCATCGATAGCTGTGAGACACCCCTTGGTTTTCGCAATCAACCGTGTAGCACAAAACAGATAGGAATCATAGAACAAACTGCAAGTTTCAAAGTAGGCTTTTCGTGTATCAACAATCGACGAACGGCTCTCCCGTGTATTCAAGGCGAAAGAAAGAGACGACAAAGCATGCGATGCTGCTCTATCTTATGCGCGTTGTTCAGTGAAGCTTGACTTCCACCGCTAGGTTCGCTAGTGTTTCAAAATCCTGGGAGGACCATATTTCACTGCAATGATGCTCATATGTTATGTGCGTGTAGTGTTATGGGTCAAACACAATTGGTACGTTTGCGTGCGTTTTGACAGTTTTTCCATGGGAAAACTGTCAAAACGCACGCAAACGTATCAATTGTGTTTGGCCCATTAGAAAAGACATCTTTCTAAAATTTGGGTTAATAACCCACACGGTTAGATGACTTTACCCATTAATGGGTACTATGTTATTGTTGATATTATTCCCACCGTGAAAATTCACCCATTTTCTTGAAAAAGTGCCACTACCCATTTTAATGAGTAGTGGCGCTTTTTAAAGAAAATGGGTGAATTTTCACGGTGGGAATCATATCAACAATAACATAGTACCCATTAATGGGTAAAGTCATCTAACAGTGCAAAGTACGGCTCTGAGTGAAAATAACCCCCTTTTGGATAGCTTAGGTTTTCTGTGTACCGGAGATGGGAAACAAACGAGAAAAGGCCTTTTCGGCCTGCAGAAGTGTCAACAACGAATACAGTAAACGTTTGATTTTGCCATTCTTGTAAAGCGCTACCGCGACGCAACCGGAGCACGGAAGCTTTGAACTCTCATATATTTGTATCCAGCTTTCCACGCTCGGTAATGGCGGCTTATCGGTGTGTAAAAATCAATTGGTCACTGTACTGTTTGACACTACACTGTTAAATGACTTTACCCATTAATGGGTACTGTGTTATTGTTGATATTATTCCCACCGTGAAAAATTCACCCATTTTCTTGAAAAAGTGCCACTACCCATTTTAATGAGTAGTGGCGCTTTTTGAAGAAAATGGGTGAATTTTTCACGGTGGGAATAATATCAACAATAACACAGTACCCATTAATGGGTAAAGTCATCTAACCGTGTAGCTGGAGGAAAGCCCACTGGCGTTCCATAAGGCAATCTGACGTTTATCATCTTTCTCTTGCACGCGCACAGGCGGGATAGGGTTTGTTTTCATACGGAAACGCTTCCGAAGCGTTTCCGTATGAAAACAAATCCTATCCCACCTGTGCGCGTGCAAGAGAAAGATGATAAACGTCAGATAGCCTTATGGTGAGGGGAAGGGAAAAAAGGCCTTTTCGGCACTGAGTTTTCCTCCAGCTAGTGTCAAACAGTACAGCGACCGATTTATTTTTGCACACCGATAAGCCGCCATTACCGAGCGTGGACAGCTGGATAGAGAGACGAAACTGTGAAAAAAAGCTATAAGATTCCTTTATAAACTCACCATAATTTGTTGTGAAAGTTGAAATAAATATGGATTAATCAGCCCGCAACAGGTAAGGAAAATAACCATGTCAGAAGCCACCACATATTTTGGGCATATCCACTAGTATAAAATCCGGTGAGAGTCTTTTCTACCGATTCACAGCTTCAGTTGAATTTCCTAAAAAAAACCTTTTCTGAAATTTTCCGAGTCCATCTAGACCGACCGGGATTCCGCCCAGGAATCCGACCGGGATTCCGCCCAGGAATCCGACCGGGATTCCGCCCAGGAATCCGACCGGGATTCCGCCCAGGAATCCGACCGGGATTCCGCCCAGGAATCCGACCGGGATTCCGCCCAGGAATCCGACCGGGATTCCGCCCAGGAATCCGACCGGGATTCCGCCCAGGACCCCGACCGATTCCGCCCAGGAATCCGACCGATTCCGCCCAGGAACTGACCGATTCCGCCCAGGAATCCGACCGATTCCGCCCAGGAATCCGACCGATTCCGCCCAGGAATCCGACCGGGATTCCGCCCAGGAATCCGACCGATTCCGCCCAGGAATCCGACCGGGATTCCGCCCAGGAATCCGACCGATTCCGCCCAGGAATCCGACCGGGTTTCCGCCCAGGAATCCGACCGATTCCGCCCAGGAATCCGACCGATTCCGCCCAGGAATCAGACCGGGATTCCGCCCAGGAATCCGACCGGGATTCCGCCCAGGAATCCGACCGGGATTCCGCCCAGGAATCCGACCGGGATTCCGCCCAGGAATCCGACCAGGAATCCGACCGGGATTCCGCCCAGGAATCCGACCGGGATTCCGCCCAGGAATCCGACCGGGATTCCGCCCAGGAATCCGACCGGGATTCCGCCCAGGAATCCGACCGGGATTCCGCCCAGGAATCCGACCGGGATTCCGCCCAGGAATCCGACCGGGATTCCTCCCAGGAATCCGACCGGGATTCCGCCCAGGAGTCCTAGGAAGAGGGCATACAAATCATTTAGTCTAAGTTACTGAAACTATAGCTATAACTCCGTTATTAGTTGAATTCTCATAACGAACCACTAGGCAAGGTTGTAGAAAAACCTTCGTACTAGAAGTCCACCATACAACATATTTTGAAATTCAGCTTCTGGAATGTGTTATTGACAAACTACTAAATGATCGAACGCAAATTACTGAATGATCGTTAACATCCTTGCCGAAAGGCCATATTGGCGACACCAACTTTCGACTACCTGAAGATCGTATTGCATCAGGTCGTATAAAGTAGTAATACACAAGCCGATTATCAATATTAGATAGTCGTTGGCAAATCCATAGGTAGGAAAACCGCCATTATTGAGAATTCTCAATAGCGTATCTGCAACGAAATTCCACAATACATGTAAGGACCCCCTTGAGGGCATCCGCAGACACTGTTGGTTTTTAAGCTGATGAATCCATTTGGTTATCATATTAGGGAGCCCATGACAACGTGCAGCTTCCAATATTGCATCAAATATGAATCGTTGCTGTTCTTTTATGCTGAAGATTGATTTGAGCTATCTTAACTGTAGCCATTGCGAATTAAGATAATACACTCCACAACTTCAACATTTATGTGAACAGCAACGGTGAAACCAAGTCGGTATCGTATCAAGAACGTCAAAGACGAAACACAGAGTACACTGTGAAAAATGCATAAAGCGAATCCAAATAATAGGAGTCAATTTGATGAAAAACTAAATAAAAACCGATTACCGGCTGCCGACGCCACATGGCTATCTAGGCTGTTCATTACCCAATTTTCATCCGATTCTTCAATGAAATGGATTTCATGCAACAACCTTATGAAATATTTTCAGTTTGTTTGAAAAAAAAACGATTCCAAACCATGGACGTCGTGATTAGTGTGTAAATCGGCTCGTAAACTGCCAGCCGTTTATAAATAGTGTTGCTCTGGAATGGCAAAGTACACGTCTTACCTTCACCGCTGCTTGGATACAAAAGAGGCAGAGTGTTCTTCGGGCGCCTCCACCAGGCCTGCTGCGTGATGTTGTGTATGAATGTTTGGGCACAGACAAACAGACATAACACATTGAACATTCACTCATCAAAGTTCAAACACTAACGACATCTGTTGATTTCAGTTAGTTGGGCAAATCACGAACCAGATGGCGGTAGTGAGCAAACGTCAAACTAGAGCAAATCCGATGCGCGCGCCGCGAGTGACCGATTGGCCAACTAATGATTATTTGAATTGACCAGTAAATCAGTGAACGATGGAAATTAGACGAGTGTTATGTCTGTTTGTCTGTGGTTTGGGAGAAACATGATTCAAACAGACCTTTGCACATGTATTCGATTATTCTGCTAGATAGCTCTCACGACCCACACAATTAGTAGGAGGCGTGCGTTCACACCACACGCCCACCAACGTTTTAAAAAATCGTCTTGTTGGGTATCCAATAAAAAGATAGATGTGACCGAAATCAGATCTTTCGATTTTCATAGTTCAAATCTTATGAAACATTCTCCATAAATTTGGTCGTATGAAAATCTTACGACCAGTGTCCTCAGTGTATAGGTCTCCTACATTTATTCTATGTATTTATGAAAATTTTATTTTATTTTTACTCCAATTCTCTCAACTTACGTTCTAATAAATTGCTATTCAATCGATGCATGCAAAGGAACTGTCCATTTAGAAATAGTACGGGAATGTCGTACCGATACAAACGTAAAAATTTGTTGTTCTCTTTTTTTGTAATGTCCACTTTCTCAAGTTGGTAGCGTCCACTAAAATTAGCTTCCAGTTCATCTACCAAATCATTACATAACGAGCAATGATCGTGGGAGTAAAGAGTTAGCCTTGGTATGCATCGCCCAGACTCCGGATCACGGGTGGAAGGATTGTCTCTTTAATACCAGATCCAGTGCATGAAAGAAAAAGAAAACGAGAAGTGGCAGTTACATGAAATGAAGGGATTTTATTTTTTTCTATTTTCATTACATGAAAAGATTTTTGTACACCTAATAAATGCATATTTTTAAAATCATATATCCCTGATTTATTTCACAGAATTTTCGGAAGCACTTGTGGTAATTTTGTCTTGAAGCAAGCATCTTACAGTTTTTCAATCAGGATCGAAGAAGCACCACCTCCACCGTTGCAAATAGAAGCACATCCGATTTGGCCGGCCTTCAATGATTGAGCCAAATGAGTAACCAAGCGGGCACCAGACATTCCAATGGGATGTCCAAGCGAAACAGCGCCGCCATGTATATTTATCTTGGCGGGATCTATATCCAGTTTACGCTGATTGGCAACAACAACAACCGAGAATGCTTCATTAATTTCCCACATGGCCACATCTTCCTTGCGAACTCCGGTCTGCTGCAGCAGTTTTGGTATAGCGAGGGCCGGTGCGATAGGGAAATCGATCGGATCTGTCTCGGCATCAGCAAACCCAACAATTCGTGCTAGTGGCTTGCACTTGAATTTCTCAGCGGCCTCCGCGGTCATCAGAATTACTGCTGAGGCTCCATCGTTGAGTGTTGAAGCATTTCCAGCTGTAACGGTTCCATTCTCCCGCTGGAAAACAGTTGCTAGTTGGCCGAATTTGTCAAAGTTGACTCGTTTGTATTCTTCATCCTCCTTCACGACGACGTCCGGTTTACCACGCTTTCCGGGGATTGTAACTGGAGTGATTTCGGCATCAAAGGCTTTATTTGCCCATGCAGCGGCGCTTCGCTTGTAACTGTTGACGGCAAATTCATCCTGGTCTTGTCGGGTGATACCCATTTTCTTGGCCGTGTTCTCAGCGCAGTTGCCCATGTGGAATTTATTGTACACGTCAGTCAATCCGTCAAGAACAATACCGTCTTGAAGTTGAACTCCCCCGTACGCCGTGGCACCTCGCTTCAGATAATATGGCACATTAGACATCGACTCCATACCACCGGCGAGCACAACTTCCTGCTGACCCAGCATCAATGTCTGGGCTCCGAGCATAACACTTTTCATTCCAGATGAGCACACTTTGTTCACAGTGGTGCAAATGGTACTCTTCGGCAGTCCGGCAAAAATTACCGCCTGTCGAGCTGGAGCCTGACCCAGCCCAGCTGCATTCACGTTGCCAATATACACCTCTTGAACATCACTACCGGCGATACCCGCCTGTTTGACAGCTCCTTGCACGGCAACAGCCCCCAACTGGCTGGCCGATAGAGACGACAGGGAGCTTTGGAAGCTGCCGATTGGGGTTCGGGTAGCGGCCACAATGACCACATCATGCCTTTTCGTCGAATAACGACGAACCCCTTGAGCTATGGCCTGGATTGATAGAAATACGAAGATATCAAATTAATTAGCATCAGTGTTACACAATCACCGTTTGGTAACTGCAAACATTGGCATATTTTGGAATAATTTGCGTTTTACCAATCGGTTTTGTCTAAAATAGCAACTCACATAAAACAATACTTGTTTTACTTACCTGATTCACCTTGAAAAGCATTTTTTAGAAAGATAATTTAAATGATTTTTACTAAATTAAATTCTATCAAACGTAGCTCTAGAGGGAGGCACTCAACAACAGTGCGTGTGCGGGTACAAATCAGCAGATTTGCTTATATGGATGTTAAATGTGATACAAGCACATTCATACTTACAGTCAGTCGGTTACTGGTGTAATCAGATTGGTGCCTTGTGTGTGAGTTCAATGGAATCGATGTGTTATTTACGGAGGTTCGGCGGAAAGAACTCGCATGTGTTCACGAAACGAAAATCTGAAGTTGTGCTTGTGTCACATATCACAGTACAAAGTGTGGATCTGTATTTTCAAGTATGAATATTTTAGTCAAAGATCATTCTAAAAACAAATCATTTAGGTTTTCTATAGGTACTTATTATAGTTAGTTATGTACTACATTAGTTTCATAGTTTATCCATAATTCGTGTTTGATTTTTATATAACTCTGTTTATTGTTCGAATTCTACTAGCTACGCGAGTTACGCAGTTAATAAAGTACTAGAACAGTACTTATGTACAGTACAGTTATGATTTGACAGGGCAAGTGAATTTAATTAGACTAACTTGCCAAAAATTAAATATGTATTCTTCCCATGCAAAATTGTTGGAACGTCGTCTTCTAGTTTCTTCTTTATGATGCTAAAAAAATTGCACAGACTGTACTACAGGAGATAGACAGATTGATTTTTTTTAAATCGGAATATTAGTTTTAATTAAAAACGATGTGGTGTGTGAATAGACTTTTAACTTTAAGTTTTTTCTGCCTTTCTCGTGCAACAAAGTTGTACCGAAAGGCTATCATTTCACTCCAAAATTGAACTTTTTAAAGAAGGCTCGGAGACCCATGGTGTTATATACCAATCGACCCAGCTCCTCGAGCTAAACAAATTGTCTGTCTGTCCGTGTGTTTCAAACCAAAGCGAAACTAAACGATTGAATCGAGAAAGGCATCATCATCGCTAGGTGGATTTATCAGTTTTTTTGTAGATCAAAGTTCTACTCCCAAAAGTTATATAGTTTTTAATTCAACAGTTTTACATTTTTCTTAAGTATTCCCCATACCTCGCCATTAGTGATGTCACTATTCCTAATGTTTGTATGTATGTATATGCACGGTAGTTTCAATTTCATGAATAGGAGTGAAGCAAAATAATCATTTGCTTCAAACTCGCGAGCGATCCATTGTTCAGCAGAACCGTCAAAGTCGTCCATATGACAGATTCAAGGTTGCAAAAGAGCTGTGCTGCTGAATAACTCTTTTCAAGAATAAATGAATAGATTTTCATCACCATATATCTAAGCAGAAAAAGGAGATATATCGATTGAAAACAGTTGCACTTGTAAATTGATAAATATCATCGTTTGCAGTGATAGTTGATAACAATATTAGCTTCGACAAAATGATTGTTTGTTGGGCCCAAGAATCAGCAGCATAAATATGGTGACAATGTAGATCCATTGTGTACATCGTTTGCGAAAAATATTCAGAATTGCTCGTGAACGGTGAAGAAATCATCCAAACGTGAAGCCAAAATATCTAATCGGTGATTTTGCTTGGTACATTTTACTTTGTAGATCATATGTGCGTTAAGTGTATAAAAATTAACTTCTTATCATTTCGTTGCAGGGCAAACAAAAGGTCGTGTAAGGGTCGTTCACAGGATTCGACATCTTGGCTGTCTGCCTGCCTGCCTGTATCTCAAGTGAAAAGTGAGTGTGAGATTCTACAAATCCGCAAAAGCCATGAATGTCGAAGTGAATCGGGTCCGCACTTACCGAAGATGGGATGACTCCCAATGGGTGGGAGAAGATGGACTCGAATTGGCCAAAGCAGGGTTCTATGCTACGGAAAACTACCTGAACGTCAAATGTCACTTCTGTGGATTGATTATCTTCGTTGGAAGTTCTGTGTCGAGTGTGAGTATTTTTTGCTTAAGTTTAATTTGTTGGTTTTTGTTTTAAAAAGGCTGAATGACAACAGTAATCAGGTTTTCGTTGATCTATTTTTTTTAACATTGGTACATGTTTAATACATAGGCAAATTTAGAATATATTTTTGTTACCTATTCTTTATATCGGGTTTAGTGCAACATAGATGTAAAACATATCTTCAATAATTTTATACATATTTTAAACAATGATTAATAATAATTTCTTGATGATATCTTCATGGCATCCAATTGAAGCATGTAGGCTGGGAGAGTGGAATTGACAATTCCCTCAAACAACTTACTTACTGATCGAGGAATTGCTCTTCACCACACTCATAGGGACATCCTCTTCATTTGTATAAAATGAAGTGTGAGTGATTTCGAACTTAAACTGAACTGAACTTATCTTAAAAACGCAAAGGGGTGTAAGTTACATATACTTAGTTTTAAGAAAACGGGCTACACAAAAATTTGTATGGTCGGGGTTCTGTCAAATCGCACCAAGCGCCAACAAAAAAAAAACATTTTCTGCTCATGTTTTCGTTAAAGCAGATTAGATTAATTGCAAATCATATACCCCCTAACTGAGGATATCGTACCTCATGTGCACATATGAATTAATATTAAATGATTTAGGTTTTTTAGTAAGCAAAATATAAAAATATAAGTCAGTCAAAAAGCCGCAAAAATAGGTACCGTGCTGTGCCCTTATTCCGTTCACCTAAGACAATGCGCTATGTCTAAAAGCTCTAAGAAATAGCCGTTTAGTATTTTGAAGCTGCAATTTCGCTACATAGTGTCATTTGCTATATACAATTGAAAATAAAATATGTTGGGATGCATTCATAGACTTAGGCTCGACTAGTGAAAAAAAATGAACAATTATGTGGTCCTATTTCCAATCATCTGAAATGGCATTGTTCCTAATTCCGTTCATTCGTGTTCCTAATTCCAATCACCCGAAAAACATTTGATTTCTTGGAGATGCTAATACCAGACATCATTTCTCTCACAAATCCATCTTTTCATTTATTATAATATTGCAAATAAAAAGCTTAAAATGTAATTTCCTTCCAAATTTAAAATACAATGAATGATATTTCCTTAGTATAGCCAAGTTGACTGTTTTTTCGTTTGTTTCACTCATCATTCGAGATATATTCAACATGAACATTGATGCTAGCTGCCCAGTTGCATTAGGTACCACAGAAAAGGACAGATACGATTCCTTATCGGAGTTTTACACCTTATCCTCAATGTAATTTTGACTAGAGCCTGGATACTAGGCCTTTAATTCTGACCTGAACCTTCAAAAACAATGTCTCTGTTTGTTTGGAATTGTTCGTACCACTGTTTCGTTCAAATTGAATATTCTTTAAAGTTCCGGTTCTTTAAAGTACCGGATAACCCTACTTCTACGAAGTATTCACGAATTTCGGTAAAACATAACCTTATTTGCAGCTCAGAGAGGGCAGTGTTTTTTTAATAGAAATTCGCCAAGAAATTTCCTGATAAAGCTTTTAAACAAGAACGCCACAATTGTGGATTGTGCTGTTTAAAACTGTCCGTATTCTCCGGAAACACTTTCTTAACATTGTCCAGCATTCACTTTATAAATCATCATTAAATCATTAACTGAAAAAACTGTATTTTCCCGGCACGAGTTGAAAAAGGTACCATAACCTGTCGTTAACGGAATTCCTTTCGATCTGCCTGCTTGCGGGATAGAATTTTAAATGTTCACCATTCATATGGCTTCTTGTCCGATGTACCTTTTCTTGCTCATAGATTATATTCTCAAACACAGAACTTTCGGAATCCATCCTCCAAACCCAATGAACGGAATAAGGAACGAGTAGATTTAGATGTACCTAGAGGTGTGCGCCGCCGCGCCACGCCGCCGCCGACATTTTTGCATCGGCGCGCCGCCGTTTCAAATTTGTCACGCCGCTGATCTATAATTTTCCACGCCGATTCAAATTTTCAGTGGAAACTCCAAAGATTCAGTGCAATTTCCATATAATTTCCTGATAGATCTCTACAACATCACGTTGAAACTCCAGAGAATTTTTCGTGAAGATACCAATTATTTCCATGAAAATCCCATACAATATCTTGTTGAAATTTTGAAAAGCTCTCCGTAAAAACTAGGCGTGAAAATTACGAAGGAGTTCCCGTTGAATTTAAAAAAAACTAATTGAAATTTAATTTTTGAACAGAAAAGAGTCGTTCGGCAGAAAGCCACAAGGCTGAAAGTTGTTAGGCCGAATATGTCGTTTAACCGAAAAGACTATTTGGTAGAAGCCTTTCCGAGCAAATCGATAACTTTTTTAATGTTGTGAAATCATCGATTATGTTTACTTAATTTGATATCTTTATGGTCGTTTAAACGGTTCAAATAACAAAACGTAATAGCAGAAATATCTTACTGTGACATTCAATCATAAACTATTCCTGCTGTCGATGAGAGCAAATCGAAAACTAATTTTGATATTGGTTT
Organism: Armigeres subalbatus; assembly: GCF_024139115.2. Taxonomy (NCBI): domain Eukaryota; kingdom Metazoa; phylum Arthropoda; class Insecta; order Diptera; family Culicidae; genus Armigeres; species Armigeres subalbatus. Next base: position 263,228,852 of record NC_085141.1, on the reverse strand, counting down.
CCGATAACAAAATAAGTACACAGTTTGATGTCATATCATTCAAATTAGTAATGTACAGCAAAATGAGATCAAAATATGTAATCAATCATGATGATTTATACATGTTTGAAAACAAATTATGACTCAATTTGATGTTAAAATCAAAATATGTTTTCTATATGATCTCATTATGTTTTCAGACTTCGCTAGGTTATTTGGCTGAGAATGTCATTTGGTCGAACAGTTCCTTTGGCTGAAAAAACCGTGAATGTGTCCTTCGGCCGAAATAGTCGTTTGGTCGAAAAGAAATTTCGGTCGAAAGTGTCGTTCGGCTAAATTGGTCATTTTGGATATTTTCAAGACAATGACGGGAGAATTTTTTTAATTTTGCCTCAAAATTTAAATGAAAAATCTCCAGTTTTTCCAGAATATTTATTTGAAAATTATTCTCAGATTTTCCACGGAAACTACTTTCAAGTATCGAGAACTCTTTGGAATTACCAAGAGGAGCTCTTTGGATTTACCATGGAAAGTTATTTGGGATTTATATTAGAATCTCTTCAGATTTTTAACCGGAAGTTGTTACAAATTTCTATAGGAAAACATTCGGAATATCCACGGAATGTTCCTATTGAGTTTCTGGTGAGTATTTTTTGAAATTCACGTAGAAAATTGTGACTGGTAAAAGAGATGCTTTACGTTGACTTCCCCAATCTAGATTATATAAGACGGTTAGTTTTTTATCCTTTATTAGAGCGTTTTTTTCGCAGGGATAAGTTCCATCACTAAACGGCTAGTTTGACATAGCCAACTTTAAAACATCGAAAAACTGCTCGGAATTTTTGAGGATTTTTTTGGATTTCTTCAGGAAATTCTTTCTATTTTCGATTATAAATTCTTGGTAAGTTCCATTGACCGAAAGCGACAGACGGCCGAACTGGCAATTTGGCAGAAAAAATAGTGTTTTGACAGAATGGGCCATTTGACCGAAAAAGTCATTTGGTCCAACGGGTAATACGGCCAAATTTCAATGATTGAACCTCGTACTGAACGGGTAATATGGTCAGAAATTAGTTCGGAAAAGGTATTAGAGGGTAATCGCCCCTTCGGTGGGGTTTGATCCCACGACCCCAGTTCGCATGACAGGTGCTTTCCCTACTAAGCTACGAAGGACCTCCGTCGTCCACCGCAGCTTAGCGGGTACTGATGAAACCAAATTCCCAGCATCAGGTACCAGCCGATCTCTCGCAATACATTTTCAGAACTAACTCTCTCACATGTATTTTTGTACACATGCCAACCAAGTAGGATGAGTATTTAGTATTGTCCGGCTCCTACACACTTGCTTCATCAGCAACGGCGCTCAATGCTCCAATACCTTTTCCGAACTAAATCTATCACATGTTGTACATATGCATAATTAAGTTTCAGACATAGTAATTAATTTCCACACCGGGTGGCTTAATACCCGGCATATAGGCAATTAACTTTGAATGTACTGATAGCAGTTAAATTACTTTCAGTTATCGAACAAACAATTTCCCGTAGAAATCCAATAATTTCGCACAATTTTTCGTTGGGACATTTTGAACAATCCTCCATGGAAATTCTAAAGAAGTTTCCGTTAAACTTACGGACAATTTCTCGTGAACATTCCAGAGATTTTTTTCTTGAAAACTCCTTAGAGTCTCCCGCGGAAATTCTTAAGAATTTACTGTTTTATTGTTGGTCATGCCAAACTAGCCGTTTTTATTATTCTAGACTGAGAAAGCCAACGATTAAACATCCATTCTACCAACCGCACTCTCCTACAATTATCAAGAATTTTCTGTGAAAAATTGGAGGATACTCAACAAGAACTTTTCGTAAATTTCTGAAGTTTGTCCTGTAGAAGTTAAAAACATTTTTTTGTAAAAATTCTGAATTTTTTTTATGTAAATTGCAACGATTTTTCTGCTGAAACTCCAAACAATTTTATTTGGGAATTACAAAGACCTTCTCTAGGTAATTCCAAAGATTGCTCGAAAATATTTTACAAATTTTGGAAAAACTTATAGATTTTTCTGAAGAAGTTCATAAGATTTTTCAAGCGAAATTCAAAAGATTCTCCTTGAAATGTCTTGAAAATATTCCGAAAAATGCAATTTTTTAGAAAAACGTGATGAAAAAATCGCCACGCCGATTCACGCCGCCGCCGCCGCCGGCTTAAATGGCTTTCGGCGTGACGCCGAAAACGCCGCCGCCGCCGGCCGAAATTTTGACAAACGCCGCCGCCGACGAATATCGGACCGGCGCACACCTCTAGATGTACCCTTATTCCGGTCAAGATATTTTTCACTTTTCAGCATTTTCTATCGGGAAAATACAGGCAACAATTTGGTAATACGCTATAATGTTACCTGTTTTGTCTTGTTATGCTGCTATGTTTGAAATCCAGGGCAAATTTTCACTTAAAAATGCTTAAATATTATGACAGACGTTCTTAGCAAGTGGGTTAATGAAAACAGTCAAAATGGCGCTCGTAGTGACGACCAACAAATTTTGTTTAAATTTTCACTATTAATCGCTAAAAATGACGCTGGTTTTCATTTCATTTCATGCATACATAATCATAGAGAAGTGCAAGGATATTTTTCTGTTGTTTTTAGACAAAAACTCTTTATTATTTATCATTTTGTCTTGCGTGAACGGAATTAGGCGCTGATTGGAATAAGGGCACAGCACGGTACATATTTTTTCCAATCCATCACTCATCGTCATTTTATCCACTATCATTCTATATACAGGACTATTAACTTAACCACACACAAAATACTGAATCTCAGACCAGAACCAGACTGTTAAGGAATAAGGTTAAGGAATGTGAGAGGAATAGACCGTGACCAAATTGCAGTTGAAGAACAACTGGACTGAAATATCGTGAACTTTGATTGAACTACTGAAACATTATCATCAGACATTAATGTAATGAATGATCTCATTACATCTTTGTTCAAGAGTGTTTCTTGGACATGGCGACAGTACCACCAGTTGTCAACACAGACTGCTATTATACATTGAATGTCGAGAATGAATGGCAAGAAATCATTAATGCAACTTTACATGCTAACTATTTGGAAAACATCTATGTACCGTGAAGTACCCTAATTTCGCGTACTTAAGATCTGACAAAGTTAAAATGTTAATTAAAAACATGTAGTGGCCATTTGGAAACATTTGCTACTGCATCAGGTAGTAGAAGGATTCTAGGTTCTAAAAAAATGTTACTTGCAAATTTTGCTGCTATTTAAAAAAAATGGAGTATGAATCCGAGACCGTTGTATGCTCCTTATTTCGCGCAAGAAAATAGGATAGTTCCTAATTTCGCGCAAAAGTGTTCCTAACTTCGCTCATGTTTGGAATTGAATATAGTTATTGGTTTGATGAAATATAATCAATTAACCAATAGAAGCATGCATCCATTGCTCAAAATATGCAAATAACGGTATCAGACAGCCGTCAGTGACCCATTGATTCTTTATTCGAAATGGTACACGTAAAAAAATAACCTTATATGTTATGGCAAAAAACCATTCGAAAATACTTATACTCTTCATTATGCCACCTAATGAATGATCCCATATCAAAAAGCTAATAACATTCATAAGTTTTTTTTTTTTTTTTTTTACAAAACATAAAACATATAATAAGATGGTGTGTGTAAGTTAGCGATGAAAACAAAATATTCAATTTAATAAATTAATAAACAAGGGATTCCCAGTGGAAATTTGTTCCTTTGAAGGGATCCCAGATTCGGAAAAACAAAAAAAAAAGTTGGCTAATTTACCTGCTATACATTAACATTAATTTTGTAGAGTGATAATTCATAATTAAATAATGTTATATTATCTGGCTGTTGATACCGTTTAATTTAAAAAGACATTGATTTTGGATTTATAGTGATGTTTCAATCTGGTTTTAAAGAAAACTCGATTGTTGAGAGATTTTAATTGTTCTGGAATTTTATTATACACAGAAGGACCATAGAAGGATATTCGAGATTGCCCTAGTTTAGTTATTGCTCTAGATCTTAGTAAATTACACCCAGGTTTTTTTTTACACGGTTGGAATTCATTAATTTCCCGGTTAACCCGAACTTTCACAGCTTTTTAAATACCACCTGAATTTTCTTTGATTTTTTGTGAATTTTTTCGTGGGGTTAACTCATTATTTCATTGACGCTGAAGGTCTCAAACGACTAAAACCAAACCGTGTAAAAAAAAACCTGGGTGTATTTGCATGTCTGGTGTTATGTTCATGAGTTCGTGGGGGTAAAACAAGGTTGTGATGCATATCCGAATTATGAATTAAATCATATATAAACAAGCATGATTGTAACTCACATAAACCTCTTAATGGAAGTATGTTGTGCGAGAAACCAGTGTACAGTTGAGAAGTTGAGTACAACAATGGTAATGAATACATTATTTTTAAACACCTATTCTGTAAAACTTGAAGTTTTTTTAATTTTGATTTGCATGAATGACCCCAGACTATAATAAGGTATTGAAAGTGAGTGTGTATGCATCCAAAGTAAAATTTGAGAAGTGCATGACGAGGGACAAATTGCCTTACTCGGTACATAATACCACACAATGAAGAAATTTTTCTTTGAACATTGTCTATATGGTTGCCCCAAGAAAGTATTGGGTCAAACGTCAAACCCTAGATATTTAAATTGGGTGACTTGTTCGATCACTGTTTGCTCAATAAATGGATTCGAATGTGGGGGGATTTTTTTTCTAGGAGAGTGAAACAACATATATTTTGTCTTCGACAAATTTAGGGACAACAAATTTGTGTTAAAATAACTCAATAGGATTCTTAAATCATTGTTCATACTAACAATAATAGCCGGAGTGATGTGATTTGGATAGAATATAGAAGTATCGTCCGCAAATAATCTGGGTATTCCTTCCAGGGCAAGTTACCGAGATCATTTATATAAATTAGGAACAAGAGAGGTCCAATATTACTGCCTTGAGGCACACCAATGTTGCAAGTACATAATGAACTTCGTGTTTCTTCTATGGCCACATATTGTTGTCTATCAGATAGATAACTGCGGATAATGTTGTTTGCTACCCCACGAATTCCATATAGTTCCAACTTTTACAGAAGTATGCCATGATTCAACGTGTCAAAGGCTTTTTTGAGGTCAATAAATAAGCCACCAACCGTACATTTACTTTCAATTTTTCCGACCAGAAAATCAACGAGTTCAACTATCGCTGTTGTTGTACTGCACCCCTTTCTAAACCCGTATTGATATTTATAAAAAATATTATGTTTATTTATAAAACTAGCTAATCTGTTTACTAACAGTTTTTCAAAAACCTTACTAAAAACAATCCATAACAAGCAATCACTTTATTTATTATTTCTAGAGTATTTTCTCCTGGAAGGTATGGCATACCAAGAACTATTGCATTGTTGCGATTTACCAGACGATCGTTTTGATCGACATTGTATTCCAGTTTATCAACGATTTTAGACATACCATGCTGTGTTTGCTTCAATCTACTGATTTCTTGTTTTAACTCTTCATTCTCTTTCTTCAAATCCTGAAAGTCAGACATAATTGAGTCAAATTTACTGGAAAGAAACTCTTGTGATTTTTCTATTGCTGCAGTGATATGCTGGACTTCACTCCTGACATTCTTAATTTCTCGGGAAACAGCAGCTGCTACTGCTCCACTTAGCTCAACAGATAGCATATTTACTATAGAGGCTTTTTGATTTTGCATTTCTAAAATTCGTTGGTAGATTCGGGAACAATCATTTGAACAGAAGTACAATTTATCCTTCATGCGTCGAACTGCATTTCCAAAATATTCCGACATTTATAATGTGCATCGGAAAAACAGTACATGCAAGTAATTAACTTACTAGAATCATTTTCCGCTTTCTGACATTCAACACATATAGTAAAATCTTTTTCCATTGGTTAAAATTTAAAACAACTCTATTGAATCCAAAATCAAATGTCAAATTTATAAAATAACAAGCTAAAATAAAAAAAAAAGAAAAAAAAAATAAATAAATAAAAAGCTTTACACACACCAAGCCAACAAAAACATTCAATAATTTGCAATGTAGTGTAATTTGAGTTGAATAAATTATAATAAAGTTTAGGTACAAAATTAAAATTAAATTATTGATATTAATAGTATATACAATTATTGATTAATATTTATAAATGGATCAAGTGAAAGTCGTAGCCGGCACACCCATATGAAACTGCTGTGTATTAGATCATATATCTTCCCGAATCACTAGATACTCATATAACCAATTGGTGTTGGATACTCACACATGCAAACTGTTTGCCTAGCCAAAACTACTCAGAGTTGCATGCAAGTTATGCACACTACTCTTTTCATTAATACTAGTTTCAACAGATACAGTCGATGTGCTACTGTTCGAACTACTACAGCACCTGTACACCCAAGCACGAATCAACGGCTGGATTGTGCACGACGCACGTTCGCTCAAATTTCACCAAATCTACCTACTGTTCAGGGCAAGCATGCGTATAATTGTTGCATAGGCAGAACCACAGTGTGTACTACTTGTCGAAACTACTTCAGCACCAAATACACCCAAGCACGAACCAACGGCTGGATTGTGCACGACGCCCGTTCGCTCGATTTTCGCTTAATCCGCCTAATATACAATCCGCAAACGATTTACCCACACAACAGTAGATAAAACCACCTTGTACTATTCGCTTGGCTTTAGCATTCAACACCAACAAAATACTCGCGTTTTATGTATAATATAGCCAGATATACAACATCTACAGCAGCAGCATCAACAACAGCAGCAGCAGCCACAGCACTTTTTTATTACAACTACAGTAATCCCTTCTATGCACTGTATGATACCAATCAATATCAATCACTATTTCACAAAAAGTTACAGCATAAATAATTTATTTTTTATATTCAAATCAACAATTAGCACTACTTGCAATCAGAAATGCTATGACATAAAATTATAAAGGTAATTATCACTCTATATTTAATTTTAAATATTACATTCCAAAAAACACGTATCAACAACAACAGTGATGCCAGATCAAATTTCCAAAGTTAATGAAAAGTATAAGTTTCGGAATGTATGTGACTAATGCGATGTATAAGTTTTTTCTTATACATATCATTAAGCGCCTGCTTTGGAAAAAAAGTATTAGAAATCTTAATAATAAATAACATTAAATTTTTTTACGTGTATGTGCCTATATTTCGACCCTGGAGCTTTGCTTAGATTTTACTTCATGCATTTTAGTTGACACAAGTCATAATTCCTAAAATATCGTTTTCTTCTGAAACTATAAACCATTAAATATTAAGAAAAAAGCCATTGTATGAGCAATGTTTAGCTGATGTATAAAAAAAGTTTAAATTTTCGAGACGTCATGAAAGAAAGTCTTAAATTCCGCTATGTTTTACATGAGACATCTTCAAATATGTGTTTTATTATAAAACTTTTATACATAACATATTCAATATTTTATACATTATCGAAAAAGCTGCTGTAGTTTTATCTTAAGTTTAGCATCATTTTACACATCGCACATTTTACACATCGGATTTAATAGCTATTGCAGGCACTGATCAATAAGATTTTTCAAGTCAACATTAGTCGATGTCGGTGGTTATCCGCCTGAAAATTAGATAAAAAGCGTATGGGAATGAACTCTTCGGGTTCTATTCAGTGTAAAACTGTCCTGTGCAGGGAATTAATTTTTCTTGGATGCCCTTGCGAACCAAGCGACAAAAGAGAATCAACGACAAAGCTTTGTTTTTGTCGGAGAAAATAATGACAAAGATTCGAAAATTTTTGTCAGAAACAAAAAAGAAGACAATTTTGTTGCTAACTTTTCATACCGTTATTTTGCATTATCTTTACAGCAAATTTCGGTTTTATGCTATCGTAGTTTCTGCTATTATGGAAATATTCGAGAATCTAACTCTGATTACGAAAATAGCATCGTATTTTCGGAAATATCAGAGCATGCAATGGAAATGATTCTTGTCATATTGTGTTCGGGTTCTGACAAAGGCTTGTTGCGAAGTGCGTTTGTCAGTAACAAACTCTGTTGATGACAAAGAGTATATTGTTAGGCGTTGCTCGAATATTGATTCCCTCACGGTAGAAAAAAAGTACCTAAAATTGAGTACTTTTAAACTTACTTTTGAGTTATTTTTTCTCTTCGCTTTCATCCACTCTTTCTTTTGTTGTCAAAAACAAAAGAGCCAAACAATCCAACGACGCCAGTTCAATACGGGAAGCCAATGTTGAGGTTTATTACCTGAGGTCGAAATTGAGTGAATTAAACTTAAATTTGGGTCAATAAATTTTCCGTTGGGTACTTTTTTAACATGGGAGTAAAGGCAAACTACTTCGACCCTACTTACTCAATTTTGGCTTCCCGTACGGATGTTCGAGGTTGGGTGAATTAAACTCACTATTGGGTAGTTTATTTCTTCCGTGTGGTCCTGTGTATTATTTTGCTTTTGTTTCATTAGAATGTTGCAAATGAAACTATGCAACAACAATAAACGAAATTAGGCACTCTATTATATAATTACTCTCATATGCCTAACTTCGCGCACAAAGCTAAAGTCTAAATACACCCAGGTTTTTTTTACACGGTTTGGTTTTGGTCGTTTAAGACCTTCAGCGTCAATGAAACAATGAGTTAACCCCACGAAAAAATTCACAAAAAATCAAAGAAAATTCAGGGGGTATTTACAAAGCTGTGAAAGTTCAGGTTAACCGAGAAATTAATGAATTCCAACCGCGTAAAAAAAACCTGGGTGTAAATCACAAAATACATACAGTTTCACACTTTTCAATAGTAATGACGAATGAACATATCCAACAGAGCATAATGGATACAAATATTTCCAAAAAGTAGCCACTTTTGTACAGTAAAATCATTTGTTTACTTGGGTCATGTTCTTCGTCGCTGTGCTAAGCACAAGCAAATATGGCGGTCGATGGGAGGATCAAATTGAAATAATTTTATTTGGTGTACTAAACCAAGTTTGTTTTTCAAATTTTTTCGTGAAAAACATTCAACAACAATGATATTTTGTAATCTTCCAGATTTTTCAATTTTGACTGGCCCCTAAAAATTGAAAAAAAATAAATGATTTTATAATGCGCCAAGTTAGGGCGCGCACGAAATTAGGGCACATCACGGTACGTGCTGAGCTTCCATTATTTGTTCGGTTTATAACTGATTGTAGGAAGGGAACTTTATCGGTATAATCAAAATAATGTACCTTAATTATTTTCATAAAATCTTATTTCGGGTACAAAGTTCATATTTACATAAATACAAATCTTCTTCTTCAATGGCTCTACATTCCAATAGGAGATCGTCAGTTGCGTTCTAGCAAAAATTCCGCTTGAGGCCCTTCCTAAATATTTTAACAACAGCCACTACACCTGACGGTATAATTGCAATATTTCCATTATCAGGCGACAGGTGGTGTTGATGTGTGTTTGTATCAATGTAATATTGCATATACACTAGTGACATCTGCTGTTCGATATCGTAAGCTTTCAATGTTTCTTCCACACACACGAGGTGGAGAACAGTCTTGAAGAAATTGAAAGTATACAGCTAGAATTTAGTATGGAGGTACAATGAAATCTCTTTTATTGTTTAGAACTGTAAAACAAGTCGTGGGAACAAAAAATCTAAAAATTATTTGTTGCGTTTTGACTTAGGTTTCATATTGATGCGATGCGTAGTTAATGAGAACGGATGATTTGTCCATACAAGGAAATTCATTTTACTTTAAATGTTGTGGCGCCATCTCGTTCAAACAGCACCTTTGTCTTTGCCTTATTGGAACTTGGCCTGCTTTTCAACTTAGTATTCTATTAGCATTTCCTCAGTTATTAATTGAAATCATTTCTATGCCCGCCATTGCATGAGTAGGTATCTTGAGTGGTAAGTAAAATGGATACACTATGCCCAGCCCAGGGTGTCGAGAAAGTTTCCAACCCGAAACCATCCTAATCCGGACCGAGAATCGAACTCGCCCTCTCTGGATTGGCAATCCTACGCCTTTGCTCGCAAGAAAAAAGACCCAGAAATTATTATTATTATTTATTCAGACTTAGGCCGAAGTGGCCTGTGCGGTATATAAGAGTCTTCTCCATTCGACTCGGTCCATATCTACACGTCGCCAACCACGCAGTCTACGGAGGGTCCGCAAGTCAGATTCCACCACCTCGTCTTCTTGTGCCCGTCGGATCGTTGTCGAGAACCATTTTCACCGGGTTACCGTCCGACATTCTGGCTACGTTCCCGGCCCACCGCAGTCTTCCGATTTTCGCGGTGTGAACGATGGATGGTTCTCCCAGCAGCTCATGCAACTCGTGGTTCACTCGCCTCCTCTACGTACCGTCCGCCATCTGCACCAGACCATAGATGGTACGCAGCACTTTCCTCTTGAAAACTCCGTGTGCGCGTTGGTCCTCCTCGAGCATCGTCCAGGTCTCGTGTCCGTAGAGGACTACCGGTCTAATGAGCGTTTTGTAGATGGTCAGTTTTTGTACGGCGGCGAACTCTATTCGACCGGAGTCTTGCGACCGTCTTGCGGAGTCCAAAGTACGTACGATTTCCAGCCACTATGCGTCTCCGAATTTCTCTGCTGGTGTCATTTTTGGCAGTCACCAGTGAGCCCAAGTACACAAATTCTTCTACCACCTCGATTTCGTCACCACCGATGCAAACTCACGGTGGGTGGCTCACATTGTCTTCTCTAGAACCTCTTCCCTTCCTGTCATGTACTTTGTTTTCGACGTGTTGATGACTAGTCCGATCCGCTTAGCTTCCCTCTTCAGTCTGATGTAGGCTTTCTCCATCTTCTCAAAGTTACGTGCCATAACATCTATGTCGTCGGTGAAGCCAAATAGCTGGAGGGATTGAAAATTATACCACTCGTGATAAGGTGACTCGGGGAAGCACTACACACCGTGTTATTTTTCCTATCTTTTGTCTCTTTCTAGCATTATCACCTCGTAACTTTGGAGCGGCGTATTTCGGTTTTCAGTTGTTTAATGTAACTGTTAATGTATCAGCATGTAGATTGCGAGTAAGCACGCGCCGGTGATACTTTTTCAAAATCATAGGGTAACCGTACCCTTAGTGGAGGTAGCACCAATAGTGAAGGTAGTGGGGTTTTAATGAGATTTATCATATTTATACACGTTACGATGGTTTCAGTTGATACTTTGTGCTTTCTTCTTCTTCTTATCTTCTTCATCTTATTGGCATTACATCCCCACACTGGGACAGAGCCGCCTCACAGCTCAGTGTTCATTAAGCACTTCCACAGTTATTAACTGCGAGGTTTCTAAGCCAAGTTACCATTTTTGCATTCGTATATCATGAGGCTAGCACGATGATACTTTCATTCCCAGGGAAGTCGAGACAATTTCCAATCCGAAAATTGTCTAGACCGGCACCGGGAATCGAACCCAGCCACCCTCAGCATGGTCTTGCTTTGTAGCCGCGCGTCTTACCGTACGGCTAAGGAGGGCCCCTTTGTGCTTTAAATATCCTGTTAAATGCAACTTATCTTAAGATTTCGCTTGACTATTGAAAACAACGATTTTCCGTGCAACTTTACCAATAGTGGCGAGTCTCATAAGAAACCAATGGATAACGCTACCACAGAGAAACAGACGTCTCACTTAGAACAAAATGCAATCAAAATCTTCGTCACGGAAACATTATCGCCCAATGCTAAATGCACTGTGATTGGACAATCGGAAACCAGATGGCGGTAGTGTGCAAACGTCAAACACAAGCAAAATCGATGGAAGCGCCATCGGTGGCCGATCGACCACCTACAAAAAATTGAATCTTCCGTTGAAAAGGTGAACGATGGAACATTGTTGAGTGAGACGTCTGTTTCTCTGTGGCGCTACTATGGGATCCAAAATTAATTTTTACCGCCACTAAAGGAACTGTGTACCCATAGTGGTGCAAGCAATATTTGGTAATTGTTGATGTTGAATGACATCTATCTCATTTTTGTTAGCAAATTTATTAGTTTTTCTATTGAATAAGATATTAAAGCTTTAAATTTCTCATAATTATCAATTTTTTAAAAATATTTTCTTTTGTGGAACTACTAATACCTCCACTATTAGTACCGTTACCCTATTTGTTGTAGAAAAAAAGTTAAGCATTCAATGATGAAAATGATAACGATTTGATGATTGTTAGTGCTTCTCGTGTCACCTTAATCCCTGCTCTTCGTATTACCCCTTCCAAAGCGATGTTGAATAGCAGACACGAAAGACCATCACCTAACCGTAACCCTCTGCACGTTTCGAAGGGGCTCGAGAATGCCCCTGAAACTCGAACTACGCACATCGCCCAATCCATCGTCGCCTTGATCAACCGTATCAGTTTATCCGGAAATCCGTTTTCGTGCATTAGCTGCCATAGCTGGTCCCAATCGATTGTATCATATGCGGCTTTGAAGTCGATAAATAGATGATGTGTGGGCACGTTGTATTCGCGGCATTTCTGCAATACCTGACGTACGGGTGGTAGAGCGTTCATCCATAAATCCCGCCTGGTACTGCCCCACGAACTCTCTTGCAATTGGTGTTAGTCGGCGGCATAAAATTTGGGAGAGGACCTTGTAGGCGGCGTTCAGCAATGTGATTGTGCGGTAGTTGGTACAATCCAGCTTATCGCCCTTTTGTAGATGGGACACACGACACCTTCCATCCACTCCTGCGGCAAAACTTCCTCCTCCCAAATCTTGGTAATGACCCAGTGCAGCGCTCTAGCCAGTGCCTCACCACCATGTTTAAATAGCTCTCCTGGTAGTTGGTCAATCCCAGGGGCTTTGTTGTTCTTCAGCCGGCCAATCTCCTCCTAGATTTCCTGGAGATCTGTAGCCGGTAAAATTATGTCCTGCACGTATTCTCCCAGGTTCATCACCATACCGCCATCTTCGTCTACCACATCGCCATTCAGGTGTTCTTCGTAGTGCTGCCGCCACCTTGGATCAACTCCGTTCATAAGAAGGTTCCCGTTTATATCCTTAGCCATATCAGGCTGTGGCACGTGGCCCTTACGTGAACGATTCAACTTCTCATAGAACTTTTGTGTGTTATTAGCGCGGTACAGTTGCTCCGTCTCTTCACGGTCTCGATCTTCCTGCTGGCGCTTTTTCCTCCGGAAAATCGAGTTTTGTCTGTTCCGCGCCCGTTTATATCGTGCCTCGTTCGCCCTCGTGCGGAGTTGCAGCAATCACGCCCATGCCTCATTCTTCTCTTCTACTAACTGCTCACATTCGCCGTCATACCAGTTTCTCTGATCCGGGGCACCGTGCCAAGTGCAGTGGTTGCGGTGCTACCAATGACGGATCGAATATCTTTCCAGCCATCTTCAAGAGACGCTGCGCCTAGCTGCTCTTCCGTTGGGAGTGCCACTTTCAGCTGCTGCGCGTATCCTTGGGCTAGTCTACCGTCTTGCAGCCACCAGTGGTGCCGGGAGTGGGTGGGACAGGTAGGACATGTCCTACGCATGAATTTTCCTGGGTGGGACAGTTAAAGCATTGTCCTACCCATGATTCTGGTAAGAACATATGAAGTCATTGGATGGCAAGAATTTGTGTGTTAGAAGAAGATGATTTTAAAGTTAATCAGAGTCCAAACAATGATCATAGATGTTTTTGGGATCCTAAAGCAATAGATTACTGATTGTTGTTTAGGACGTCAGGCACTTTAAAATCCCTAAAGCGCTCAAAGATGTCTATGTTTTACAGAGGTGAAATAGAAGTTGTTGAAATCTGCAAATGCAATTAATTAAATATTTTAGAAGTTATGATAAAGAACGATTGAATGGGTTACTCAAAGTCCACAGAAAAAGTCTTCTTCAAACCTCAAAAGGTCTTTTGAAATCTGAGGAACCAGAAACATACCAAAGACCGGTCTCAAAGGGTTCTTAGCTCCAAAAACAGATTCTTCGAGACGAGCCAGCCTCGGGCTGAAATTCTTGGTAATCTATATCCATAAAAATGAATTTCTTTCTGTCTGAACCTTCTTCTTCTTCATCTTCTTCTTCATTGGCATTACATCTCCCACTGGGACATTGCCGCCTCGCAGATTAGTGTTCACTTAAGCACTTCCACAGTTATTAACTGCGAGGTTTCGAAGCCAAGTTACCATTTCTGCATTCGTATATCGTGAGGCTAACACGATGATACTTTTATGCCCAGGGAAGTCGAGACAATTTCCAATCCGAAAATTGTCTAGAACAGCACCGGGAATCGAACCCTGCCACCCTCAGCATGGTCTTGCTTTATAGCCGCGCATCTTACCGCACGGCTAAGCAGGGCCCCTGTCTGAACCTTATAGAGTTCGAAACTACTGAACCGATCGGCGTGAAAATTTGTTTGTAGATATTTTTGGGGCCGGGAAAGGTTCTTAAGATGGTTCGAGACCACTCCCCCCTTTGGAAAGGGGGGCTTCCATACAAATGGAACACTAATTTCTACATAACTCGAGAACTAATCAGCGAATAAGTCAATTTTAAGCGAAATGAAGTTCGCCGGGTCTGCTAGTAAAGAATTAAAAAAAAAGATTCTTTGACAATCATGCGATTTTTTGGTAGTTTGCTTTGGATCGCTAAATCCTGGAGGTAATATGAAATCCTAGCAGTTAGAAATAATTGATTGAAACCATTGATTTTTTTTAATTTCTGTGACCGGTGACTTCTTCTGGAAGCTTGTAAATATATTCGATAATCAATAATGGAAAAGCAATATTTCTCCTAAAAATTGAGGAAATTTTATCAAATTATATAAATATTTAGGTCGCAAGAACTTTTCAAGTTCTGATTATTTTTAGAATTGATTATATTGCAAGCATAACTATTTCATTTTGAAATGGATTTCATATAAACATGGTACAGTTATGCTTTTAGCGGCAGTATAGGTAAAATTTGCATCGATTTCTCAATACCAGAACTAATGCCCAAATCGGAGACATGATCGGTGGTCTAGCGGCTTTTGTTTCTGCCTATAAGCAGGAGATCATGGGTTTGATCACAGGCTCGGCCTTTCCTATTCTGTATGCCTTAGTTCTTTCTGTGTTTCACGATCTACCAAAAACGATTCCGTCACAGCTTTCACACCAACACTTCTATAGCCTCCCGTGGCACCGATGGGAGGGCGTAGAGTTCTCTGCTCCTTTCTTAAGTATAGGTGTCCCAACAAACCATTTTTTTTCCCTCCAGCATTCACAAGAACACGGGGCCAGGGCAGTGACACAATAGTCTTGTAACGCCTGCGAATCGCTTAATTTTACTGTTAATATCAGAACTGTTTCCCAAATTGGCATTTCCTTTTTGTCCTACCCACGACTCGGAACCCACCCAATGTTAAGCCGAGGCGTTCGACTACGACGCTGTTGTACTAGGGCAGTTCAAATTTCAAAAATGTTCGAAAATTCCAACTCCCATATGTTTATTAGCACCATTTTGATAATATAGGAGTCCTGGCAAAATTTCAGGCAATTCGGTGGCCATTTAGGGGTGGCGCGAAGTCAATTTATGTTTATATGGAAATTTGTATGGGAAAAACTAAAAAGTCTCCCTACATCTGTCAAATCGTGATGAATTCAAATAAATATCCCCAACCTCTCTTTTTGGAAACTATATAAATGAGACCTCCGGATAACACATTAGTTATGAGTGGGTTGAACGGTTCTATTGACAGCGTGAATATGAGATAAATGGCTAAAATGGTGTAATTAGCCTCAACGTAGCAGTGGAAACATAAATCAAAATTAATGAGTTACCCACTGGTTAAGCTCAAATAAACTCCAAAAATGGAGGTTGGGGATGTTTATTTGAATTCATCACGATTTAAGAGTTGTAGGGGGATTTGAATAAATTTTAAGTTTTTCCCATACAAATTTCCATATAAACATAAATTGACCTCGCGCCACCCCTAAATGGCCACCGAATTGCCTGAAATTTTGCCAGGACTCCTATATTATCAAAATGATGCTAATAGACATATGGGAGTTGAAATTTTCGAACATTTTTGAAATGTGAACTACCCTATTGTACACCGTCGAGAGTTTTGAGCGCAGGCATACTGCAACGAGGTAGTGGTCGGATTTAATATTCTCACTACAGTGGCAGTTATTTATAATAAGGCAGGGGTTTATCAAATTAATAGGGCGATAAGCTGGATTGTAGCAACTACCGCGCAATCACATTGCTGAACGCCGCCTACAAGGTACTCTCCCAAATTTTATGCCGTCGACTAGCACCAACTGCAAGGGAGTTCGTGGGGCAGTACCAGGCGGGTTTTATGGGGGAACGCTCCACCACGGACCAGGTGTTTGCCATTCGCCAAGTACTGCAGAAATGCCGCGAATACAACGTGCCCACACATCATCTATTCATCGACTTCAAAGCCGCATATGATACAATCGATCGGGACCAGCTATGGCAGCTAATGCACGAACACGGTTTTCCGGATAAACTGACACGGTTGATCAAAGCGACGATGGATCGGGTGATGTGCGTAGTTCGAGTTTCAGGGGCATTCTCGAGTCCCTTCGAAACCCGCAGAGGGTTACGGCAAGGTGATGGTCTTTCGTGTTTGCTATTCAACATCGCTTTGGAAGGTGTAATACGAAGAGCAGGGATTAACACGAGTGGTACAATTTTCAATAAGTCCGTCCAGCTATTTGGTTTCGCCGACGACATAGATATTATGGCACGTAACTTTGAGAAGATGGAGGAAGCCTACATCAGACTGAAGAGGGAAGCCAAGCGGATCGGACTAGTCATCAACACGTCGAAGACGAAGTACATGATAGGAAGAGGTTCAAGAGAAGACAATGTGAGCCACCCACCGCGAGTTTGCATCGGTGGTGACGAAATCGAGGTGGTAGAAGAATTTGTGTACTTGGGCTCACTGGTGACTGCCGAAAATGACACCAGCAGAGAAATTCGGAGACGCATAGTGGCTGGAAATCGTACGTACTTTGACTCCGCAAGACGCTCCGATCGAATAGAGTTCGCCGCCGTACCAAACTGACAATCTACAAAACGCTAATTAGACCGGTAGTCCTCTACGGACACGAGACCTGGACGATGCTCGTGGAGGACCAACGCGCACTTGGAGTTTTCGAAAGGAAAGTGCTGCGTACCATCTATGGTGGGGTGCAGATGGCGGACGGTACGTGGAGGAGGCGAATGAACCACGAATTGCATCAGCTGTTGGGAGAACCATCCATCGTTCACACCGCGAAAATCGGACGACTGCGATGGGCCGGGCACGTAGCCAGAATGTCGGACAGTAACCCGGTGAAAATGGTTCTCGACAACGATCCGACGGGCACAAGAAGGCGAGGTGCGCAGCGGGCAAGGTGGATCGATCAGGTGGAAGATGACTTGCGGACCCTCCGTAGACTGCGTGGTTGGCGACGTGTAGCCATGGACCGAGCCGAATGGAGAAGACTCTTATATACCGCACAGGCCACTTCGGCCTTAGTCTGAATTAATAATAATAATATTATCAAATTAATTGTTCACAGTGTGATAAAGTATATGTAGGTCAAACAAAAAGATCGTTAGATGTAAGGTTCCAAGAACATATTGCAGAAGTAAGTAAGGCTAAGAGGGAAATTGATAAGGGATTAAATTATGAGTTTATGTCTAAGGTAGCTGAACATGTATATCAGGAAAATCATTCAATTACGACATAACACAGGAAAATTTTGAGAAAAGTCTCCTTTCCGTGGATACTTGATATTGCTGAGAGCTTGGAAATCTACCGACAGGTACAAACGCGGTTGTTGAGCTGTTGAGGTAGAAAAACGTACGTAGAGGTAGAGATACGTATCTGTCAAGGTACAATCAAGTGGTGGAATTAAATGGGATGGTACAAACTCGTCTTATGACAAGTGAAGACATTCCACTAAAAAGCTCAAAGTAATTTTCTTAATATTTTATTTAACCCCCTCGGATTTTTTTGCCAAAAAATAATATTTTAAGGAAGCAACAAAATAAAATTCGGATAAGTTTGAGGGTTTTCAAAACATTTTTTAACAAATCCGAGGAGTTTTTAGATTTTTTTTCATTTTAATATTTATTTTTATTAGTAGGACAAGATGTTAAATAAATATTTGTAACGGCCTAATTCATTGAACCACTTTGCCAAATTTAGCAAAACTTTCGCCGAGTTTCCAACGGTCGAAATCTCGGGAAAAATCAGATCGTGAATGACAATGACACCGCTGCGGTGGCAGTGGTGCCACGATCGTTCATGAACCCACTGATATGGTTTATCAGTTCATCTCTCGTGTTTCTCAGAGCATTAAAAATACATTAGCCGAAACCGAAAAATGACAATGAAGTAGCTCGAAGTTTCTCCCTGTCCTGCTCATGCCTATTTGTTGACAAAAAAGAACGAGCAGGACGGGAACAACTTCGAGCTGCTCATTGGACAGCACATTTGGGACCAAAAGCAAAATTTCGCTTTCATCATCACCTCAATTCATCGAGCTGAGTCGATTGATAAATAACACTGAGGGTCTCTGAGCCTTCTATCAGAAGTTTGATTTTGGAGTGATCATATACTGCCCATAAATTCATAACTTGCTTGATTTCCTATTTACATGGGACTCATGCATTTCTGGGCAATATTATTAGCCTTTACGTATACCTACTTTACGTTACATGCATGTTAGGAGTGTTAGGACATTGCACTAAAAACTCTATAATAATCCTGATTCCTAACGTTCATTTATCTATTTGTTTCTCGTTAATTTTTATTGCAGATTGGTACCAGACATCGAGAGCTCAGTCCGAATTGCTCTTTCCTGCTACACCCAGATCGAACCGACAATGTGCGTTGTTTCGACGCTGCCGAATTGAAGCGTGAAGATTGTCGTTTGGCTACATACGTAAACTGGCCTGTTTCGCATATTAGTCCCAACTCATTAGCCAAGGCTGGCTTCTATTATACGCACATCTCGGATCAGGTTAAATGCGCCTGGTGCGAAGGAATAATCGGTCAATGGGAAGTTGGAGATGATCCATTTGTAGAGCATCAGAAATTCTTTCCAGAGTGTGCAAAGGTAATTGCGAACAACATTAGTTCGAACCCCACCTTAGATCCCAGCATAGGCATACAACCTGTCAAAACTCCGTACGCTCCACGGTTCAGCTCTCTGGATTCACGGATAAGATCGTTCGAAAGTTGGACCACAGGGCACATCCAAGACCCAGAACGTTTGGCCCAAGCTGGCTTCTACTATTTGGGAACAGCAGATGAAGTTCATTGTTTCTACTGTGATGGTGGGCTTCGGTTTTGGCTGGCTGACGATGATCCGTGGTTTGAACATGCGAGATGCTTTCCAAAGTGTCAGTTTGTTCAGTTGGTCAAGGGACAACTATTTATTGAGAATGTTCAAAGCCAGATAAAGAACACAAGCTCGAACCAACATCAATTACAGCAACAAATGCAGCCTAGTGAGCAGGTAGTGGCAACCATGACTCTCGACGAAGCATTGACCACAGAACCAGTTCAGTTAGCATTGTCAATGGGGCTGAACGCTGGTCGCATAAGGTCTGTTACTAAACGGAAGCTGGAAACAACAGGTCAACCATACTCCGATTCTCAGGCACTGATCGAAGCAGTTCTGGATGGTCAAATTCAAGACGAAGAACTTGAACCCACCACCTCATCTCGAATGGATCGTCGGATAGAGAATGAAGTATCTCGTCTACTATGGAGCGCAATCTCTTCGAGTGCAGGCCCTAATCTGTCATCCTTCAGTTCAACTTTTTCAACACCGTCACCTTCCTTCGATTCTGTTTCGGGAGCTGATGCAGATCTGATCGTTGATCCCAATCCCGTACTGTCACCGTCTACCTCTACCAGCGCAGTCCAAAATGGCTCCACCCTGTCTACTGCGGACAGCAAAATCGTACCTGACTCTTTGGCCAAGATGGCGGCTGCGGCAAGTTCTGTTGAAGCTGAAGAGGGCGACAAAACTCTACGCTTAGAAGAGGAAAACAAACGACTAAAGGATGCTCGCGAGTGCAAAATCTGCATGGCGGATGAAGTTGGAGTGGTATTCTGTCCATGTGGTCATCTAGGTAAATGCGTTTAGCTATACATATTTTGTTCTGAAAATGTCTAGAGCAAGAACTTTTGTCTTTATTTGCAGTTTCTTGCGTGCAGTGTGCGCCGGCGGTAACGAATTGTCCGGTGTGCCGAGCTGTGATTAAAGGACGGGTTCGCACTTTTTTATCATAAATTTGGGATCTTGTTGCAACTTGGTTTTTGTTGCAATTTGGAATCGTCATTTGTAATCCAATACCGACAATGGAAGGTCATGATGATATGATACTTCTGGATACATTGAAACTATGTTATGTATCAGCGTAGAATTTAATGGCGAATTTTCACATCAATAGAGTGCAGGCGTACTAATGCGTTTGATTATAGAGTGGATTATAATTTTCCTGTCTGTAGTGTGCGCATAGTATTCACTGTTGTACCAGGTTCGCAGATACAATAAATTATTGTACAGGTTTACATTATCACTTTTTTTATATCTACATTTAATATCACAGCCCTTAAACAAGCATTCGTAGATTAATTAATAATTCCAAAGTTTTCATTACTCATGAATGTTTAAGGAAAGGACGGGATGAGATCGTTACCCGGGGCAAGGTGAGCACTTCTTAATTTAATCGCTATTATGTCTTTTTCTTTCAAAATAACCACCCACAATAATAAGAATCGGAAATTCAAATGAATTAGCAAGAGTTGGTAAATATAGATGTTCTTATAAGAAATCCGGATTAGAAAGTAAAGTTTTTTTTAAAACAAAAATATTTTTTAATGAAAATCTTGACCAAGTACACATATCATAAGTCTTCAAATAATATTTAAGGAGCATTTAAAATATTCACAGTGAACTGTTTGACCATGCTTAATTAGATTTGACTAATTTATCACGAATGGATAGGATGAGCACCCTATTATTAACCAATAAAATAATATACAAAATACCAATACTCTTTGGCAAACCCTAAAATTGTCATTTACTATGCGCTGAATTCGTTGTGTGACGTACATGTTCAACTTTACTGAAATTTTAAACTGATTTCTTTTATCGAATGTGATTGTGGAGAACACTATCGTACGATCATTCCGAATATTTCGTTCTTGGGAAACTTACTTGCGCGGCCAGTAAATAAATTATTTATCGTGTAGGATCGTGTTTTGATTAATACAAAGAAATATATCATCAGAATTATGTTTTTCTGCTCTGTGCAATCGCTAAATAAAAAAATGAGGGCGCGATCGATCGTGTTTTCAAATAACACGCCAATCCAATTAGGAGAAACGTGCATAGATAATTCCCCCTTTCTGAGATCGCATCTATGTATGCGAGTTTTGTGTTAGTTAGTTCGGTAAGCGAATTCATATAAATATCCATTGTAACTAACACAATGCAATGCTCTATCCTTATACAATCGTGGAGATGCAGACATGTACTTATTCTCTAGTACATAGTAGCAATGAGAGTCAGACTAACAATCCTTTCCTTCCTATATGTCTAAAAGGGCGTGGCTGGCTCATTTATTGATTGAACATGTATGAGTTTCTGAACGTACACATTGAGAATGAATGAATAGCTAATTCCAAGCGCCATATATTTGATTCTCTATCGAATTTCGCAAGTTACTTACAACTTACAATCACGCGTGTTTGATGATGATTTGTTCGTATCATGTTGTGAATGTCTTTGACACCTAGCCGTATGAGAAAGGCAAATGTAGGCTCTGACCCATCTTACCCCGTGACCCATCTTGCCCCACCTAACCCTATATGTATTCAATGATGCATAATACATATTGTAGACTATAATATGATATAAATGCATCGGTATCAGAAACAATTTTGATTATACCTATGTATTCCGTGTTAAATTTCCCATCGTCATTCATAATTTCAACTTTTTCCAGATGTCGCATCGGAGCTTCGACTTCCCGGATAGAGAAATACTATTGGCAGATAAAAGTGAGGTTAAAAAGGATGGATCATCATTCGATAAATTGATGATTGACACGTTCTGTGCACTGTATCTTGTGTTTAAAATGTAAGAAAATTATCGATAATGAAAACTTTGCTTTGATTTTTACAATTGAAGTGACGAGAGAGCGTAAATTTTGATTCCAGTTTTGAAACTTTTCGAAACCTAACCTCACTTTTATTTGCCAATAGTCTTCGGCTCTATTATTTTCAGTACAAACTTGCCATGCCTGCATAGTGAAGGCAAAATTATAGGTAGCGAGTGATGGGAGTGATTTTTTGTGAAGCCGAACCACTGTGTATTCTCATGAGCGGGAGCAGCAGAGCCGCGAAGAGAGAGCATTCAGCAGCTGATGGTTGACGTTATGTGAGCACGTTCGACGCTAGGTTCGACGAGCAAACAAACAACAAAGCAACCTCCTGCATTTACCACTGCTGGTTCTCCGACGAGTCGATTTTCAAACGCGGCTGGGTACGTTTGTATACGCGAACACGATTGCTGTCAGTTTGCGAAGTCCTCCTGGATAAGCAAAAATTATAATCGAAACCTTTTAATCGGTCAGTGTCGGTGTGTAGTGACAAAAAAATACGGGATAAGCATTCAAATTGTCTGCGCTTCGGCCAGCCAGGTGTCCCATGAGCGGTCAAAATCCATGAAAATGATTAGTGCCATAGTTTCGCGAGTAGTGATGTGAGTAATAATCTGGTGGATCGAAATAATGAGTCAAGAATAGGCTCGGCTCTATAACAAACGGAAGAAAAAAAAATCGTACGAGGATGTAGATTGCGACAGTGCTTTACGATTATTCAAATGGGTTTCCATTTTTGGAAGTGGCAAAAGTCTTGCTGCTGTCTGGCGATGTTTAACCAGTTGAAGGATAATGGATGAGGCGCCGTACCGCAGCTACATCTGATGGAATCTTCGATGGCTGACAGCGATGGAGAATGCTTGGAGCCCCCGATCGATCGATAATGAGTGTACGGTTCTGTGTTTTAGGTGCTATCGTTGGTCTGTTTTTGTGGATATTCATTCCATGGGATGCTGTAACTTTTCTGTAGTAGAGAAGTGGGTGCATATCTGTTCATACATTCTAATAATAACTGGGTTTTAGTAAGTTTAAATGAGTTTCCATATCTACGAGAACATGAAGAAACAATAGTCATAAAATCTTTGGAATCAATATTCTTGATAGCGTATTGGAATTACATCCATGAATATTTTTTTACGGTTGGTATTCTTTAATTTCCCGATTTACCTGATTTTTCACAGCTTTTTTAATACCACCTGAATTTTCTTTGATTTTTTGTAAAAAATTTCATGGGGTTAGCTCATAATTTCATTCACGCTAAAGGTCATAATCGACTGAAACCCACCCGTGTAAAAAAAAAAGAACTGGGTGTATTTAATTATATTATTTTATGAGAGTGAAATCATAAATAGATTGTGGGGCAATGACTTATTAATTAAAAGGAGCAGCATATCGAATTATAAAACATTCACATGGGGAGATTAGAGCATCGCTCTAATCTAATCTAATTTCATCTTATACTAGCGCAGTCAATACTTTAAAAAAATCCTGAAAAAGCGGTACATATCTACATTTCGTCTTTTTTCTTATCATACCTGGTCAACTACGCAGTATGTACTGCAAAGATAATTCCTATAGATATTGGGTGACTGAAGAATAAGTAAACACGTTAAAACTGCTAAAAATGGAAACATTCCAAATCTTTTACAATATTTACCATATGTATTTTGACCCAAATTCATACATTTTAGACGCCCAATAATCATCCGCTTAATGTTCAGTTTGCAAGTTCTGTTGATCGATTGCGTCAATTCAACGCAGCATCTTTCGGTTGGCATGAGTCAGTAGCAGAATTCGTGTGTTTTGATACAATATTTTGATTCGATACCTCTAGTATATTCTTAATTTAGGGCGTGATGAATTATAACTCTTGATTTAATAATAATTTCTTAATCCCAAATAATAGCACAACAAAGTTGTTTTAAAGTGAATGCTTAATTAAGTACGTAGTTACTTTAAAATTGATTCCCGCTTTGATAGTAGTCTATGAAATTTTCTTGAAATATATAAGATGCATGATTCTAGTACGGTTGCCTCGAAAATATTGTAATTTGCCGTACCGTCAGTTTTCTAGCGCTGAAAAATCGGTTAGGAGCTAAATATGTAGTACTATTCGTCCCATTTGATAAACTTAGCATCGTTTTTCGCTGCTCTTACCCATGCGGGTGGTGAAATAATTTGGTT
The DNA here is from genome assembly GCF_024139115.2 of Armigeres subalbatus. NCBI lineage: Eukaryota > Metazoa > Arthropoda > Insecta > Diptera > Culicidae > Armigeres > Armigeres subalbatus. Next base: position 263,204,434 of record NC_085141.1, on the reverse strand, counting down.
CAATACCTATGGTGGTATAACGTACAGGTGCATTGTAACCAAATCCATCCATTGGAACGACCGTTTGTTCGTGATTTCTTTGTGTAGATCAGACCATCCGGTCTAACTAAATCATTATTTGATTATCATACGACTAATTCATAATGACGTTCTGACATCTCTTTGTATATACACATCAAGCCCAAGCAATGAAAAATCCGTTATTATGAGATATATGCATTAGTGTTTCAAGGTCATTACTATGATACCTAAATGATCAACACCTGCGAAAATTTATATGTAGATATTAAATGCTTGTCGTGTATGAGAACTTGACATTAGTTCTTCATTTGTGGGCGGATAGCGAATAATGGCGTCTGTTGTCTTTGCGCAGGTGTGTGCTGTCAAGTGTGGGTTCGATTCCCGCCCTAGTATGGAGAAAACTTTTCGTAATGCGGAAAATTCCCCACTGGTCCAATGGGTGTTGTGTCCGTTATCTAATGCTAGTTGTTTAGTATTCAGTCTGTGCTATCTTAACCTGGATCACCGTCTTCGATAATACGTAGTGCATATTCTGCCCATTGAAAAACCGAACCCTCGCCTTACTAGTGTGATTAAAGTATACACAGAAGAAAAAAAGTTACCAGCGATGAGTTTTTTTAAACTTACTTTTGAGTTATTTTTTCTTTTCTTTTTCATCCACTCTTTCTTCTGTTGTCAAAAACAAAAGAGCGAAACAATGCAACGACGCCAGTTCAATACGGAAACCCAATTTTGAGTTTTATTACCTGAGGTCGAAAATGAGTGAATTAAACCTCCAGCTGGGTAAATAAATTTTCCGTTGGGTACTTTTTTAGCATGGGAGTAAAGGCAAACTACTTCGACCCCATTTACTCAATTTGGCTTCCCGTACGGATGTTCGAGGTTGGGTGAATTGAACTCACTATTGGGTAGTTTATTTCTTCCGTGTACATCTTTCACGTAAACTCTTGACAGCGCCCGCCTCTAGAACTTGTTAATTCATTTTAATATTTTTATGGAAACACGTGATATAAGATATGTACAAAGATTAGAAGCAGGTGTTGATATAGAATATATTTTTTTGACGTAGGACGTCTGTTTTTACCTTTCTTGTACTCTAAGTGCGAGTAAAGGTTATATATTCGCTCCAAACACAAACTTTTGACATAGAATACGTCCTTCGGGAAAACATAGGGGGGTCATTCTGCAGAATCAAATTTGAGACCGTCACGAAAAGTGGTCAGGAAGTATGGGCTAATAACTCAGCCATCTTCCAACCGATTTTGATGATTTTTGTATCAATCAATCGACAAACTCTTTAAGATTGTGCAAAACTATTAAAAACAATTTAATAAATGCGCTAAACTATTGAATAAAAAAATGAATTTCGTCAGGCACTGTTGGCATCTTTTTATGTACAGTTAATTGCCTGCATTTCGGATATTAGTCATCTGGCGCATGAATTAATAAATGTTGAAAATTAAATTCGAAAAATGATTAAAGGCAAGGAACCTATCCAGCTTTTCGCGCACGGTAATGGCGGCTCTGTGGGTTTAAAAGTGTATCCGTCCCTGTACTTCTTTGACATCTGACTTGGGTTTGACATTTCGATTACCCCCTCCCCTCATCCTGGAACAGGAGGAAAACGGAATGTCAAACCCAAGCCAGATGTCAAAAAAGTACAGGGACGAATACACTTTTAAACCCACAGAGCCGCCATTACCGTGCGCGAAAACCTGGATAATTACCGTTCTAAGTCACTGCACTCTAATACGTAATTCTACATAGATTTTGCGGTCGTGTCTCTGATACAACTTTCTACTTTTTTTTATCGGAAGCCCAGAGACCCATAGTGTTATATATCAATCGACTCAGTTCGACGAACTAAGGTAATGTCTTTGTGTGTGTGCAAAAACTCTAGCTCATTTTTTTCGTACTTACCCTTAACCGATTTACTCGTAACAAGTTGCATTTGACGGAGAATCATGTCCCAATGTTTCCTATTGAAAATTTGCCGGATCGGACTATGGGATCAGAAGTTATGGCCAAAATACTAATTCCAAACCCACAATACAAAATCACTTTTTGACACATGACATGTTCATCCGATTTGCTTGCAACAAGTTGTGTTCGGCGAGAAATTGTATAATACATATAAACAAATATGGAAAATAGGATCTATTCACTTATTAGCGAACGAGAAAGGTACCATCACCGCTAGGTGGATTAATCAGGGTTTTTCTATATCGGAGTACACTTTGCGATTGCGAAAATCGGAGATTGTCACGAAAATATGATAGACTTTGAACGTTAATATCTCAGCCGTTTCTCGATGGTCTTCCAATTTTTTGGGACCATTCGTTCGAGGAAGAGTATTTATCTGAAATTATTGATTTTTAACTATTTATGATCGATAATTGGTTAAAAGTTTAGACCAACGAATCACGTACATGCATCGCAAGCACATACATCAAAATCAAGCAACTTCGGATCGGCTTCGGATCCAATCCACAGTAGCATTTTCAAAGCAAGGTTCCGACAAGCGGTTGGTTGCAGTTAGTTATTGAAAAGGCGCATTGGAGAAAGAAATTAGGTTCTTCTCAGGACCAGCATTTTCTGAACAGAAAGGGTTGATTGAAAAAATGGTCAGTTTCGTTGGCATCGGCGTTTGGCGTGGTAGCTTGGTTGCTGTTATTGATTCCATCCATTCAAATAAATTTATTGCATCATCTCCCTCCGACCCTCGTGACCCGTGTGATTCTGCTAACGAAGAGCAACATTCAGTCGTCGCCAAACGATTAGGTTTTGCACTTCAAAGAAAATTCATCTCGAATCAATCTTATATAAAATGGTGGATTGGAAAAAAACGATTTCATTTCCAATGGCTAACAAAAGCATAACCAAAGAATCTTGCCAGTTCACTTTCTGCCGACGACAGCCAAATCGATAAAGACGCCCCCTTGGCCCTTAGTGGTAAATTTCTACAGCAACCACCCACCGGCGACCGTCGATCAGGCCGACAGACACCAAGCGAAATGAAGAAATTTCGTCTTGGGTCAGACTTTCCCATTCTTCGGGACCGCTCTCTGCGAAATCCCGATCAAAATGGCTCGCGTGCGCCGGAAAGCAGCTTTCTTGTATTCTACAAGGTAAGCCTATTAGTCCCGCCTCTTCGTTAATCGTTATGAATGCACATCTTATTTACACCCATAACAGATCACAAAGGGGCGGGGCTAATGGGCTTATTTTATAGAATACCAGAAAGCTGCTTTCTGGCGTGCTCCGAGTCATTTTTATCGGGATTCTGTAGGGAGCAGCCCAGTGTTGCGTCGGTGGTGATCTCGATCCATTCGAACAAATTTATTGCATCATGTCTCCGACGCGCGCTTGTGATTTTGTTACCGAAGGGCAACTTTCTGTCGTCGCCAAACGATTAAGCTTTGCAATTTGAAGAAAATTGATTTTGGATCAACCTTCAGGAAAGATCACTTCTGCTGTTGGAGTTTGAAGAGGCGCATTATTGGAAATAAGGGATCGTCATTGTCGTGGAGAACATGAATTCCGGGCGGTGGATCCCATAGCGAACACTTCATTCAAGTACCACATCTACTATAGCGGCGGTGACAGAGCAGAACGAGGAGTTGGCCTCATGGTGATCGGGAAGCAGATGAAGCGTGTTATCCGGTGGAAGCCGATAAGCGACCGCATTTGCGTGTTGAGAATGAAGGGTAAATTCTTCAACTGTTGCCTGATCAGCATATATGCCCCAACGAACGATAAACCTGATGACGTGAAGGATGAGTTCTACGAGAGCCTTGATAAGGCCTACGGAGAGTGCCCAACACACGATGTAAAGATTGTCATCGGGGATGCAAATGCGTAGATTGGAAGAGAAAGTTTCTTTCGCCCTGTCATTGGTATGGAAAGCCTTCATTCCGCTACCAACGATAATGGTTTGCGACTTGTAACCTTTGCTGCTAATAGAGGGATGGCAATAAGCAGTACCTACTTCGCACGTAAAAATATCCGCAAACACACATGGCAACATCCGAGTGGAGACACTTGCTCACAGATAGACCACGTGCTGGTCGACGGAAGACATTTCTCGGATGTTATAGATGTAAGGTCCTTCAGAGGTCGGATCACTATCTTGTAGTTGCAAAAATTCGGGCGCGACTTTCCAGCGTCACAAATTCACGAAACAACAGAACGATGCGTTCAATATCCAACGCTTGGCTGTTGAAGGAGTTGCGGAACAGGGCGAGCGGATAGCAGATTCCACCGGATCAGGCGACGTCAACAGGTTGTGGGAAAATATCCACGAAGCTGTGACTAAACAGCGCAGGAAGTGTTAGGCACTGCATAGAGACGACAACGAAATGTTGGTTTGATGAGGAGTGCCAGCGAGTGACGGACGAGAAAAATGTTGCTAGGAGTGGAATGCTAGTGGCTCGTACCCGTTCCAACAGAGAGCGGTACAGTGTAGCAAGGGCAGAAGAGAAACGAATCCACCGCAGCCAGGTGGAAGGAGTACTTCGAAGATTTGTTGAACGGTGAAAATGAAGGTGTATTAAGAAGCAGGATGGACATAGTCGGCGACGGTCAAGCTGTGGAACCACCAACGCTGGACGAGGTAAAGAAGGCTTTAAACGAGATGAAAACCAGTAAAGCTGCTGGGAAGGACGAGATCCCGGTCGAGTTTCTCAAACACGAAAGTGAGCAGCTGCATCAATCAATCCACCACATTATCCAGAAAATATGGGAGGATGAAGAACTGCCTGCAGACTGGTTTGTTGCTCTCATATGCCCAATCTATAAGAAAGGGCACAAACTAGAGTGTACCAATTACAGCAGTGGTCCCCAGCATGTTGCCTATAAAGGGCCGCATAGAAATTTTGAGCTGTTAAAGCGGGCCGCAGTATATTTACAACATTTGTTTTTCATCTCATAATGCATTTTACAGAACATTGTATATTTGAACAAAATATTTTATTGCTTTTTAAAATAAAATATGTACTTGTAACGACATAACGTGTTATCACCATAGCAAATTAGTAGCGGGATTGACACAATAAATTGTTTTTTCGCCATCTTTTCAGCTTAGCTGATAGAAAATATTTTAAACTGTTTTTCCAACTGCTCATATGGCCGATTCTGTAATTTCGATCTCATGTTTTATTTATGCTCGAGATTTATTGTTAACTTTAACTTGTCGTAGTAAATAACGAAAGGGATCTGAGAAAAACCCTATCGGTATTTTGAGCAGATCCGCTCTAGATTCTAAGAAGCATTCACTCCGGATTCTGGGCAAAATTCGTTCGAGATTCGGAGCAGAATTATTTCGGAATTCGTTTGAAATTCTGAGAGTTCAGGATTCTATTTGAGATTCTGAACATAATCCGTTTGGAACCTTGAACAGGATCCGTTTGAAGGTTCTGAACACAATCTGATTGCGATTCTGAACAGAATTCGAATGTTATTCTGAACCAAATCCATTGCTAACGTATTTTCTAATAATCCAACAAAATTTCAGTAAAATTTCGCCAAAAGTTAACTTATTTAAAAAATATAAAAGCATTCTTATTATTACGGAGCAATGTATCACAATATTATGTTTACCTGTAGTTCAACATTTAGTTCCTTCAAATCTACGATTAAATCCAAATATCATAACCCGGTGCGATAACATCAAAGTGTATTTTTCAACGATTCTTTTGGATCGTAATTATGAAACTATTCATGATATATAAATCGTGCTTCCACAGCATAATGACAGGTTCCCGAGTACACCAAAAAATTAGGAATGTTGAAAAGCTTTTGCTGTCATGTAATGCTTATGAATGGGCCACATGTAGTGTATTCCCAGAAATCCTTCGCGGGCCGCAGGAACAGGCTTTGAGGGCCGCATGCGGCCCGCGGGCCGCACTTTGGGGATCACTGAATTACAGAGTGATCAACCTTCTGAACCTGTTTAACAGACTGAGACCGCTTGAGGAGTCCTTCGTCGGCGAATATCAGGCAGGTTTTCGTGAGGGCCGATCAACGACGGATCCGAATTTTTTGCCTGCGGATGATCCTTGATAAGCTCCGAGAGTACAACTTGCAGACTCACCATCTGTTCATTGATGTCAAAGCAGCGTCCGATTCAGTAAAAATAAATGAGCTGTGGTAGATAATGTCCGATCATGGTTTTCCGGCGAAACTGAGTATACTGATAGGTACAACGCTGGATGGCTCGAAATCAAGTATTCTGATTGCAGACAAAGTTGCAACCTCGTTTGTGATTTTAGACGAATTGAAGCAGGGTGATGCACTTTCAGATTTATTGTTCAACATTAAACTCGAAGGCGCTATTAGGAAATCTAGCGTGCAGAGGACGACACTATCATCACGCAGTCACATATGCTCCTGGGCTTCGCGGGTGACATCGACAAGACAAAGTACATGGTGGCAGGTAGAGATAGAGAGAAGACCTAGTGGTGTTGGTGCTGAGGTAGTGCTTGATGGGGATGTGTTTGAAGTTGTTGAAAAACTTGTTTACCTTGGAACGCTTGTGACATGTGGTAATGACGTTTCCCGTGAAGTGAAAAGACGTATTGCTGCTGCGAATAGGGCCTTTTACGGATTACGTAACCAGCTTAGAACCCGCAACATGCAGACGGAAACGAAATTTGCTCTATACAAAACTCGGATTTTTTAGCGAAAAGTGCTGCGTACAATACTCGGAGGGAAGCTAGAAAATGATGTATGGCGTAGACGCATGAATCATGAGCTGTATCAAGTATACAAAGAAGAAAATATTGTGAATCGTATAAAATTCGGCAGACTTCAGTGGGCTGGTCACTTAGAGCGAATGTCGGAAGAAAGAATAGCGAAAACAATATTCAACAGAGAACCAGAAAGGGGCCGGCGGCTTCGTGGAAGGCCACGAACACGCTGGCTGCACGCGGTGTAATTGGACCTGGGCCCTGAACGTTCGAGGAAATTGGAGGAACATCGCCCAAGACCGACGATTATGGAGCTCTACAATATGCCAGGCATAGGTGTATCGACGCTGTAGCCAACCAGGTATCCATTGTCGTTTAAACTGAGAAAATTTGTCTTTTTGTCTGGGTGAAGATTTTTTCCAACGGTCAATAGCTCTTCCTGTATAAAAAGTTTAAGTCCTGAAAAGGACTTTTTTCAATCAATTCTTGAACAATTCTCACTTTTCCACCGGCGCCGTACAGAACGATACACATATGCTCCCTCCGCCCGTGGACGGAAACTGAACGTTGCAAACAAATATATTTGCGTTTGGTTTCGCGCAGCTCCCGGTTCTGCATATTTTTCTTTTTTTTTACATTTTTGAGGATAGTGTCTTCTGGGATTCCGATGTCCTCCACTGAAAAGGTGATAGACTTAAGTGAAAATGGGCTTAGCATGCAACTGGAATTTACGGATTCCTATGATAAGGAAGAAAAAGTTTATACTGATCCATGAAAAACAAATGAAAAATGTATGTGGTAAATTGTGAAGCATACCTTACCTGCTTAATATTACTAATAAATCATAAAATTTAAATTTGATTTCATTGGAAAAATTCACTCATTTTATACTATTCTATATCTACGGTTCCTTGAAATACGGGCTAACTCAAAATCTGCAAAATCTTATTAACAAATTTTTGACTCAAAAAAGAAACATCAGTATTTTTGTGATTTTTGCAAATTTTGCGAATCTTTCTGCGCGTGATGGTACAAATGGGTAAGTTTTGTGTGTGTGCAAGAAATCCTTTAAAAATAGGCTTATTCATGAATTTGAATGATTTTTTTGAAAAATTGACCAATTTTGAAATACTTTTGATATATGTATTGTAAATTTTGACCTGAGTCTTTGTCAGGTGAATCTTTAAACAATTTCCCGTGCTTTACCATTAAAAAGGCAAAACCGAAAATTTTGAGTTGTACCAGTTGTGCACGAAACCATTAATATATACATGCAACCAAGGAATATCAGTGGGCTAGAACATCGATTTGCGTGATGTTTATTGCGGTCTAACTATTCAAAATACCGCTGCTCTCTCCGTTGCATTGCCTTTTGCTTTTTCATTAAACACCTTCCAGATGCGATTCATGACAAACAGATATTCTATGCCGTACATATTAAACAGTGCAGACCTAGACTTTACGCATCGCATATGGGTTCTAGCGAACCGTTCATTCACGATATGTTAAATAACTGTTTCTGCTGCCGGTCGTCGGCTCGTTCGTGGTGACGTTCGTGATTCATTATCTGGTTTAGCGCAAGTATGCTTGCTTACAGGGAAAAAAACTATCACTTTATGCAGGTCTGCAGGTGGATAATCAAATGCACATAACATTCAGGTCAAGTTTTTTAAAATTATAAAATAAGTTTCAAATTGATTGTTTTTTTCCTAGCTGAATCCTAAAATTTAATTTATAAATATCCTTCGTATAAGTGGATACTTACAACATTGGTAATTATTAGTTATAATTCGCACTATTTCGTGAATGTCTTAACATTTTATGTATAACAAAGTCGTAGGTGACACAGTATTTTAAAAATATATTCATTTCAAATGAGTTCCATAGCAGTTTCTTCAGAGAGGAAACAGCAAATTTGAATTTATATTTCACAAAATACATAATGGTTTCATAGATCGTGAGTGAGAGTTCAGCTACATTTGCTACATCAATTTACATCCAACCGCTCTGGATGAGTTCACATTCTCCAGAACAACGAGAAGTGAAATGTCTTACTCAGTATTTGCCAAGATTGCCTCCCACGGACGTTCATCCGTTTATTGTCTCGATCGAGCTTGTTTTCAGCTCGCCGTGTTGTCGTCTGCAGAACAAAAATTGCCTATTTAACGAAGCGATCTATCTACACTGCTGCGCGCCGATGATGTGCCCTTCCTCATACTGAGCCAGACGACAGGCCCCGTCGATATTCACAGCACAGTCATGCACCAGCTACCTTCACCGCACATCCACGGTCATGGTGCACTTCTCCAGGGGCGCGCATCGTGTGTGCGGTGCGGAATCGATGCAGCCTAAAGCGCATTTTACACCTCCCGTGAACGTGAACGTGAACAAACTGTTTTTCGATAATAACTTCTTGATACATACTCAAATCGTAAGGGAATCATGTTCAAATGAAAGGCAGATGCTACATTCAGTAGTGAGATGCATAAAAACATTAAAAATATCAATAATATCAGATTTATGAGCATTCCACGGTCATGCCAATGAAATCATCGTGAAATCGTATCTGCGGTGAACTCACCGCAAGTGTAAACGCGACGGTGAACATGAACGTGGAGCTGTGGTGAATTCAAAAATACAAGGAGAAGAGATTGATTTTGATTGGGAGTTCACATCGACCGAGAGTGTTTAATACTGTTCTCGTTGAATCGGTGTTGGGTGGGTTCCTGCTTTGTTTGTCGCTGTCGCCCTCGTATCGGTTTGATCGGAAGGAAACTAACTCAGTAGTTTCTCATAAATGAATTGTGTTTCTTTTTTATTATTTGGTAATATTATTTTTGCTTTTTAAATATTTTTTATTTTAATACTTCAATCATTCGTATATTCAGTCGAAAAATTTATATTTTCATGGATAGTTTACTTCATTAATAAAAAAATAAATTCATTATTTTTCTTTTTCTAGTTCCTTTACTCAATGTTCCATACACATTTCCACAGTTATTATTTGATGTTTCTATTTCTGTGCCCGTCAATTGCATGGATATGTGTCTTATGTGGCAAGTACAAAGATACGCTATGTCCAGTGAGTTAAGAATGCCCGAAGATCCAAAAAAATCCTTAAGGCCGCAACGAAAATCGAGAATACTCCGCCTTTGCTGACAAGGCTAACTTGAAACCATTGTATTTATTATTTTATTTATTATTTTTTATTTCATGATTTATAATAAATGTTATAGTTAATTTATATTTTATTAAATTATATTAATTTATACGGGTCTCCAGTTAGCCTTGCGAGCAAAGGCGTAGGATTCCCAACCCAAATGGCGAGTTCGATTCTCGGTCCGACCTAGAATGTTTGCGGGTTGGAAACATTATCGGCTCCCTTCCAGTGTATAGTGTATCCATTTTACTTGCCACACAAGATACATACTTATGCGATTGACAGAAATGCCAATAGAACACTAAGTTAAAGGTAAGCCAAGTTTCAGTGGAATGTAGAGCCAATGCACACTGCGAAAACCCGATTTCGAACTTTTTTTTAAACTTTCTTTACGAGCAATTTATAGAAGAAATCAAAGGCTTATTCGAAAGGGAATTTTCCAAGAAAATTCAGTGAGTGCTGTTTCATTGAACGTGGAACACTTCTGTATGTAGATATTGTGCATGTTTTGCACCAATGTTCCATATATCACGAGTTTTCATATTTTTTGTCATTTTATCTTTAGGAAATTGCTCTAAAATTGTGTTCATCTCTTCGTTGTGGATCCATAGAGGGGCACTAAATATGGTAAAATTTTGTAATGGAATTTAGGGGTCAAATAGGCATCAAAGTGCATTTTATGCGAACCTTCATGTATTCTGTAAAAATGAATCATATTAACAAATAATCTTATATATAAAAATGAAATGGTCTGTGTTCGTATCCGCATAACTCGAAAACGACTGGATGGATTCTTTTCATTTCTTCAGCAGAAACATTCGTTATAGTTTCCGACGGGTTTATATGATACTTCCTAATGCGAAAATCACGAGTAAAGTTGAGCAAATCGTGAAAAACTAAAATTGTGATTCCTATGCGAACTTTGCATGGGCAGTTCGGAACGCACATTCTCGCCTACTATGCAGGACAACGTCTGCAGGGTCGACTAGTTATTGATATAATTGTCCAAAAATGTTATACAGATAGTTATAAATGTTTTTGAAACAATAACTAAAGAACTAAATCATTTCGCAAATGTTTTGTTTTGTGATTTATTGGATAAAACACGATTTTTAAATACTTTTGAATAGAGCCGATGCCGAACATTTCCAAACCATACCCGATTGCACAACTAGACAAGAGTTATCATATTATTTGAGGGTCGATGTGACAATAAATAGGATGAGATCGGAAATATTCTTTTCTTATGCCTTTTCGCCCAAATTCCTCTATGAAATTATAAAGCCCAGTAAATATGAGTTGAAAAATTATGGAGTAATATTAATTCAATGATAATTTGTCAATTATACTATGAAAATAACAAATGTTCGTATATTAATTGAAAAAAATTGATTCCAGGGGGTTTTTGAGGTCAAACAAGCTCAGAAGCTTATTTTATATTAAAAATAAATTCTCAAAAATGCGCTTTGATGATTATTTTACCCCAAAATCACTTTAATTTCCAACTTTTACCAATAAAATATGCATAGTACTTTTTGAGGATCCACGATGAAGAGGAAAATGCAATTTTAGTACAATATTTTATAGATAAAAGAACGTAGAAATGAAAAATTTTGATTTATGGGACATTAAAGTAAAACGAGCTCAATAACTACATACAGTAGTATCCCGCGTCCATAAAAAATCACTCACCGAATTTCTTTGAAAATTTCCTTTTGAATAAGCCCTTATTCTCCTCTGTAAGTCGTCCGAGAAAAAAGTTATTCTATTTTGTAATAAAATATATTTAATGATCTTTGAGACTTGCATGACCCCAAAGTCCCCTATAATTCAATACATTCAATGAAATATATGATTATTCGTTATTTTCATTATATCATTGGCAAATATCATTTGAATTAATAGTATTGTCAGTTTCGCTGGTAACAAAACGCATCGATCACTTTTTTGCACCTTTAAAATCGTCGCCAATATCTTTAATTTAAATGTGTGTTAATGCAAAGCCAAATCATTAAAACATGCAAAAAAAAGTACTCAATTTCTGGAAATAATCTGATTATTGAAATCAAACAATTTTGTTCACAGTTGATCTAACAGATCATATGCCCGTGCTTGCTGGCGACGATTTCGGCGACAATTTGCTTTGCGACGATCTTAAATCGACGTGGCCGAAAAATTCAAATAAAATGCATATTGACGCTTATTAAACAACAAAATCCCTTCAATTTTCAACTTTTACCAGCAAAATATATGTAGGGTAAAACGACCTATTATGGAGGGGTCAAGCACCGTATCAAAACAAAACTGATTTCAAAAATTCTTTAAAAATTACCTGTTGGTCTTTTTCCACATTGCAGTAGTCGAATAGGTTGCTCATTAACTATAGTTTCGTAAATATTACGTCAATTGTGCTTAACTTATGTTGTTTTGTTTTTATCACAAGAAAAACAAACTACCACAATAATAGGACGCAGTTGCCTATCGTTGCGACATTTTTCCAAGGTCAGTCCTATTGTTGCGGTATTGCATGTAATTCTTATGGAAATCGATACCACAACAATAGGACCTTAGCACTATCGCAATAATAGGCTCAAAGGATTCGATTTTTTAATGAAAAATGTTGATTTTTCATAATTTTGAACGGGATTTTGTCGAATAAAGTCTAGTCGTTAATTCGATGAGTTTTAGCGTATCCACAATTGTTTTTAATGCTATTATATCCAGAATGGACTATTTTAACACTACCGCAACATTAGGATATACCACAACGATAGGACGTTTTACCCTAGTACCCTTCTGTCGATCCACAGTGAAGAGATAAACACAATTAAGAGCAATGTCCTAAAGACAAAATGACAAAAATATGTAAACTCGTGATGTATGGGATATTGGGGCAAAGTGAGCCTCATAACTACATACAGAAGTATTTCACGTCCTCGATTCTTAAATTCTTTGGAAAATTCCCTTTTGAATAAGCGCTTCATCTCTTCTGTAAGTTGTCTGTAAAAAAAGTTATTATATTTTCCTCTTTTGAAACCTTGTGTGCAATGAAGGAAAAATATCATTTTTTTCGTGTGTTTTTACAACACCATTATTATTGTTCATTAATTATAATTTGTACATTTGCTTATTTATTGAGTCGCTGATTTACTTTTTTAGTTTTTAAAATTAATTTATTGATTTATTATTTTTTGTTGTTGATGTATTAGATTTTTGATTTATTAGTTTTTTTTTAATTTATTAATTCACTGCTCATAAAAGGATAACTTTCCCATATAGATAGCAAATCTTGTAAATATTGGACAGTATGCTTGCAGCGGAAGTTTAGTAATTTTTTAATTATTAATTTATTATTTCATTGATTTATGAATTTATTAATTTGTTTGCTAATTTAATAATTTATTAATATAAGTTTATAAACTTATTTATTATGAAATATATATTTATAATTCTACTATTTAATTTTTTATTATTCTATTATATTTATTATTTATTATTTTTTATTGATTCAATAATTTATTAATTTATTTATTTCTGAATTTATTAATCTAAAAATTTATCCATCTATTAGTTTTTCAAATCAATAATTTTGTAATTTAATCGATTGTTCATTTTTTAATTTATCAACCCATTAATTTCAAGTTATTTATTTATTTATTGATTCATTTGTTTATTCTAAGTCTTAGCTATATTCGTTATAAATGCTTGGGCATACTTTTTCTACTTTGCCTATTAGGCTACTGCTGAATCATTTGATATGCTTCTGAAATGCTTGCGCATCGTCTCTGTCGTTCACGGTGAACAGAATTTCAGAATGCTTTTGCCATTCGAACGTGAACGAGCTCCGTGGATTTTTTTTACCTGAATTCACCAGAGAAAGCTTCTCTCCTCTCTGATATTTACACTATATACGCCATATACACCACAGCGATACAGGGAGAATGAAGAATCTAACAAGATGTGTAGATTGCCTCTCTGACTTTTCATCCTGCCTGTCAGTCCGCCCTTGTTTTTTTTGTACACACATGCTCATATGCTCTTTGCGTTATGACCGTCCACGAGGTACAAATATTAATAATTATTATTATTCAAAATGTTTGTGATTAGGTATAGGGTATCTGTTCCATTAATAATAACATGCTCCTATATCAATAACATTCGCGAAACAGGCAATTTAGGCTCAATTTGTGTCGTGTTTTGTTGTAATCCTGCTGCTGAAAAAAATCACAAAAAATGAAAAATAAAACAATTTGCGCACCGATTCTTTGTTTTCGAATGGTATTGATTTGGGTACATGGTATGAATTCAAGGAGCAGTTGCCCTATATGAATTTATTCAATAAAGGTGTTTATTTGAAAATCAGAAAACATGAGTTCCATGAAAACTCAAGAAAGTGACTTATTGTGACTTATTTACATAACTTAGATAATGACTATCAACAAAATCTTAGCACAGCAAAAGTTATTAAATGCATATTAAGACTTTCAATAGTAAGCACAACAATTATATAGGGGGAATGACGGCTTTGGCAGGTTTTGTTCTATTATTGGCAGGGGGTTTTATGACTGACTAGGCTCAAATTTGGCCTAAACATTCTTTGAATATTAAAGAATATTGTGGCCAAATTTCATAAAATTCGGTCGACAAAAACCCCCCTGCCAATAATAGAACAAAACCTGCCAAAGCCGTCTTTCCCCCTACGATACAATATGTGATCAATTGAATTTTATACACCAAAACTTGAGCAAAAATTGGGATTTTTTATTGGCGAACTCTGGTCAAATATTCAAACATTAATTAACACTATTCGAACAAATGAATAATAAATTTAAAAAAAAAATGTGATAAAGAAAAGTATTTAACAAATGTAAGCCAAAAGAGAAAGCCAAAAATTATATCTAGCAAAAGTAAAAAAAAAAATAATTCCTCATCAAATTAAACTTGTTACTACATGTCAAAATCAATCGTTCAAATGGGATAGAAGTCACTAGATATTGAGCACTAGAATGAGTCACTAGAATTTGAAGAAATTACTTCTCTTTTCGTACATTCGTATTTTCTTGTGATCATGTGAATTACATGCTTCGTGGGTAGGTTTACCAGAACTACTCAAACTCGCTAGAGTTAAATAAAACCATCATCGACAAAACGCTGCGTTCGCATCCTCACGAGTTCGTGAGTGATTACTTTCCATCTCATTTATTTTTATTTTCGTATCTCTCTGTTCAGTAGATTTGCTTCTTGCAACATTACAAATTGCTTCATATTTCAATTGCATTATCAATTTATTTATCTAATATTAGGCCGATACAAATATTTAAAACCAATTATGTCCCCCCCCCCCTCGTTTTTTTTTGCCCAAAAATAATATTTTGAGGGGGCAACAAAAAAAAACGGGCAATTTTGAAGGTTTTCAAAAGATTCTTTAACAAATCCGAGGAGTTTTATTGATTTTTTTTCCATTTTAATGTTTATTTTTTATTATCTCCCCCTTAACCTTTCGAAGACCAGTAGGACATCATTTAAATTAAATATTTGTAACGGCCTTATTTTATTCAACGAATATTTGATAAATTAATATTTATACATTTCGAAGAAAATCATTAAAAATATAGGCCAACATTCTTGTACATAGAAAAATCTAGCAACTCTGTATGGCCCAATTGGTTTATACATTTTGTAATGATCCTGTACAGAATTATATACAAAATTAAACAAAATGTGTTGTTCTCTCCTTTGATGCATACCAGTCGAAAGATAATATTTGGATTCAGGTTAATTGACCACCGGAACTTGTTAATTCAACTTTGAACGGTGCAAAATGTATACATTTGATAGCACAGTTGAAAATTTGCCATTCAAAAATCATTAAGTATATGTAACTACTGACTTTTCATAACAAAATTCCAGAATATTTCAACGAAAATTACGATTAAAATTAAATAACTTGATCAACATCGTTCCTTAGATTACCCACTCAAATAATTCATATACATATGTATGCGACAATATGTTTCATTTTTATTTTCTTCGTTTACTACTGCACACTTACTTGCTGCCTGCATTCGTGGGCAATAATTCAACACTTCCAACTAGACTCGATTGTCCACGACGATGTTCACTGTGAAATTATCGCTCTTTCTCACCTCTTGTTCATGTTCATGTTCACGGGAGGTGTACAGAGGGCTTAAGGTGAAAAACAATTATCGTGACTTCATGTCTCGAGAGCCGAAGAACAATGCGGAGGTGGAAATACGTTCAGAACCAGCTGAAGTTCAAGATTCGCAAGTCACTAACCATTCCGCATATCCGTTCCGTAACTATAGGTAGGCTCCCACCTGATGAAGGTCAATATACATGTGCGAGAGTCTGTTTGCCATATAGATCCATACGCTGAAGTCAACTGGTTGCTACTCCGGGCAGCCGAGAGCAACGAGCGGAAAAAAAATCAATATCAGCCGGGTTTCCATAAATGGTGTAATTTCATGTAGAATCAATGTCGGCTGCACGGTTGCGCTGACATGATACAAGCGGGAAGCAATCAGCTGTTTCGCATTTTGTGGAACACTGACTATATGAAGCGAACGGTCTAAGTTGGTATGTGCGAAACCAGCCTTAGAGTTCAGTGGCACATTTAGCTTGCACCATGTTATTGGGATAACACCGATAACAGCAAGTATGAGGGTGTGGAAAATATATAGAGATCATTTAGTTACAAACATCAATTACATAAAATAAAATTGGAAAACATGTACCGAGGACACTTTGAAATTTGAACCCCGTTTGCACTATGGCTGGGGATATGGCCGCGTCCTCCCTGTGTTCAAAACGGGACGTCCACAGTTCGAGGGGAAAGGGGGTCCAAGATGGTATGGTATTCAAAAAAATCATTACTGCATACACGCAGCATCTCGAGGCAGCGTTGCCGAAAGAGGGTGAGCTCGATGGGGCCCCTCTTGAGGCCATCTAGAATACAGTTCAATCATTAACAACGCAGCAGAGAGTATCTGTAGGGTTACAATCAAGTGGTGGAATTAAATGGGATAGTACAAACTCGTCTTATGACAAGAAAAGGCGTTCCACTAAAAACCTCAAGTTAATTTTCTTTTGCAGTATTTGTATAAAAAGCTTACATTTCGGGACTGATTTGTGATTTGGGCGTAACTTATTTTGTAAACAAACATTGGAAGGCAAATTCCTGCTAAAATAAGCATTTCCCGGGAAAACCACGATATGTATCCGACAGAATGAGCTTCCAGAATGAGGAATTAGTTTTGGAGAAAAGCACTTGCATTCTTTGGAATCTACGAAACAATGTTTGTTTACAAAATAAGTTACGCCCAAATCGTAAATTGGTCCGGATTTGTTGTATTTGTATTTGGGCAAGATACATAGGCGTAACTAGAGTCCCGGTCTAGGGGGGGGGGGGGCATGGCCCTAGCTGGTGAGGGATAAAATTCTAAGGCGATATAGAGCAGTGCACGCATGGGCTGCCAAGGATTTTTTATACCTTTGCTGCCCATTTGTCTTGTTGTTAACATCACTCAATATGGGAAAAAAAACTGATTTCTAGTAATGGTGTGATATAGCCAATACGTGTCTAATTTTCATTTCCAATTTTCTAATTTCTGAATCTGCTTTGCAGTTTTTGTATCTCTTTATTTACGTTTGTATGATATGCGGAAAGCTTCGAGAACGTTTAAATAATGGAGCCGTACTTTCTTCTTCCCAATTTCAACAATTTGCGACATCCTGCCACATATAAATAAAAAAACATATTTTGATAGAAAAAAAATTTACATTATGAAACGGTAAGTTGAAAAGTCCAGGAAAATCTCTCATTTAATAAAGGTAGAAACGAAGATGATTTGTTGATATTATGGGGTCCATAAACAATTCAATGCAATCTCAATCTTTGTTAGAGTTTAATAATCGGAATATTTTCATACTTTAGAATTGTAGCTCCGCAAAGCGTCATACACGATTGAGCCTACCAAGTAAAAAAACTAACTAAAAAATCCTAATATTCGCACTAATTTTTAAGATGAATTTTTTGTCAATTTGTTTTATAATTCTAGAAATATTCTAAGGATTTTTGGAAAATTCATTGCGATCTGAAGGTGTTATTGAAATATTGAATGAAGGACGCACGAGGTCACTTCAGTTTTCAACAGGAACTACGATATTCTGTGAGAAATTATTGTACGTTTTCGTAATAGTTTTAAATTTCTGTAATTGCGCATAGTTAGTGGGAATTCGAATGGACCCTACAAATCTAGGAATCGTTCAACTATTTTTTTAAATTATAGTAATTTTGTTATTTTTTAAGTTCGTTACTCCACTTTCACTAGTCTATAAAAACAACCATTCTTCCTTATTTCACAATTTTATATCTGTTCAGATCTACGTTCTGCATATCTCTACAATAAGACTGGAGAAGGCAAATCTGTATGTTACAAGAGGCCGAGTTGTGTTGAGCAGTGAAATGTAAACATCTGAAATTGAAAGAACATTCTACTTAAAAACTTTATAAGAATTTGATCCACTGTTTGGCGGCATACTTGCATAATATCCAATTGATTCTAATCTCGAATTTCTATTTGGATAGGAATTATCCTTTGAACTATCTTTTGCTGGATTTAGGAGCGTATAATTATGGGGGCCAACAATATGGATAAACAGTCACGACTATTATTCTTTAAATTGTGATCCAGAAGGTTCCAGCTTCGTTTAAATCTAACCGTAGTTAGATGTCAAAACAGGAATGCATTTTTTTTTTCATTTTTTTTCAATGTATATTTTTTTCAGCTCCCCCCTGTCCCTCCCTTATTTACGCCAATGGCAAGATAGGTCACGGGGTAAGATTACTCGTTTTTTAGCATCGTATACATTTTAATATGGAGATTATGATTCAGGTGCCATTCACGTGTTGGACATAATTGTGCCGAAAGTTCTATTTGCTTTCGATTCGTATTTCCTAGAGACTTTTTCTGGGTTCGATTCCCGGTGCCGGTCTAGACAATTTTCGGATTGTCATTTTTAAGTTGGGTTGTAGACTTCAACGGATGATTATTTTAAGGACAAGCCTCTCGGAACCCAAATTAAAATCTACTCGCGTTTTCAAAGACACACCACTCAATGAGGAAGCAACGCACATCTGTCATCCTTTTTATTTCAGCTTTCCTGCTTCACAGTAGAATGGGCAAAACGGATCACTTCGATGAACTGATCAGATCTGGGTCATTCACTCTAATGATTCGGATCTTTCAAGCGGATCGGATCCTTAAAACAAAACGCAAGAAGAATAAAAAATGGTGAAACGGTTGTCATTCAGGATCATACTTTTGAACCGCACTTAACAAAAACTTCAACATCTCTTTCTCACAAGCGTATGAGGCACCTATAATAAACTTTTCATTTTGTCGTAAACCGGATCTTTAAAAAAAATGAGCCACGAATCATTCACTCACATCAATGATTCGGATCATTTTAATGGTTCCGGATCTGAACGCCCATATCTACTTCACAGCATGCGTGAAATAATAAAATGACAGTTGCACATTGTTTCTGTATTGAGTGGTGTGCCTTTGAAAACGCGAGTAGTTTTGGATTCCGGGAGGCTTGTCCTTAAAATTCTATGCCCATTAGACCTCTTCATGTTTTTAAAAAGTATCAAAAAGTATCGGTCAGCCAAGAATCCCTCCCCTCGGATATGTGATCTTGCCGCGATGGGTGGGCTTACGCCATTAGCACTGATATGGCAACCAAAGACATATCCTGTCGTGGTGGTATCACATGTTGACTATTTTTGTTCAATGCCGCGTCACAATTTGGCATTGACGCACTGATTTTACGGATGTGCATGTGAACCAACGGACATCGTGTCTTGGAGCTTGGAATAGTAATGCAGTGAGGTGGGCCTCTTTCCTCAGTAATAATGAAGTGAGATCTCCTCCTTTTTTTTGCAATACTTTTCTGATGTGTTCCCTGATGATGATGAGTCGTAGCTACGCTTAAATCTAGCTAGATAGGTATACAAGAAAATGTAATCAACTTTATCGACATTAATAGGAAATTTACATTAATAGGATTCACTGAGTAGAAGTTTTTTCAAAACTAGGAGCGTGACGCATCTCTTATTCTGTTATGTCTCAAATTAAAGAGCCTTGATATACAATACCACACATGACAACTATGGTATACAAACAATCTAATAATGGCTTCATTTTCGATAAAATTTTATTAACAGATATACAGGATAACAGGTATAGGCGTAATGAAGCTTTATTTTGCCACCGAAAAGTGAATCCTATAGCTGACTACGACTTATATGATGATAGTTATTTTACACTTGCTTGTAAGGATTTAAGACGATTAGAAACGGTAGAGCAAATTTCATTATCTTTGCTCAACTTTAAAGCAATGCTTTTTCAAACTTTTAAACTAGGTTTTTCATCTATGCCATACATGCAGCTTTTTATAGAAGTTTAAAAGAGCCCACTGTCAAACTCCACCACATCCTAGGCAGGTACCACAACTTGTGGATGGCCTGGGGAGGGATTTTCAAGCCCTTGGACATAGTCCAAATAGACCAAAAACACTAAATCTTTTTGAGCCACCTAGAAATTTTAACCGAAATAGCTGAAAATTTGACAGAAAGCGACCGTGTGCCGCTAAAAGCGTACACGCCCAAACCCTGTTGTTTGGTGGGACGTTAAACAGACCTGACACGACGGCCCTTCGACGAGACAGGAGGTTTGCGCAGGCCCAATATGCCGCCTTTAAAAACAACCATTACGAACGGCATAGAAGATAATACGACTCTATAAAATCGGCAAAGACCTAGGCGACGAATAAAGGATCACGATTAGAAGCTTGGAAGATGAAACCCCCGCAACTTCGACGTCGTGGCGCTGCAGGAGATTTGCTGGACAGGACAGAAAGTGTGGAAAAGCAGGCATTGAGCGGCTACCTTCTATCAGAGCTGTGGCAGCACCAACGAGCTGGGAACCGGCTTCATAGTGCTGGATAAGATGCGCCATCGAACTCGCCATCTCAGGATTGGCAATCCTACGCCTTTACTAGCAAGTCTACTGGAATCTCTGCTATAGTAATCAGAACTGCACTCCGCTCGCTTTAAAATCCACTTTTATATAAAAAATATTGTTACACAGGCCTCAAAACCAAGGACAAAAACTTTTTTTTGCTCAAACACTTCCGTAATCGTGTGTGCTCACACTTGAGAAATTTCGATGCAGCTAGTTGATATTCAACTTAACCGATTCAATCCGGATGGGTCATATATGACCCAAGACGAAAATCAGTTGTCGAAAATCAGTTTTAAGAGATAGAGCCTTGCTTTCTTCAGCAAAAATGTTCAAAATTAACTGTTCCATCCAGGAAAAATATTGTCCAGGTCAGGTTATGGTCACTAGGATGATCTAGAGCATCCAAACTATCCTTGAGTTCTAATTTTGATGTTCTAAGGAATCAACACCATTTTTTACCACATTCTGATTAAATAATTGAAATTGAAATGCTTTATGATAATATCCCGCACCTGTCCTGCAGTATAACAGATCTTTTTCAATACCTAAGATACTCCAAACAGCTCTTGAACTCAGATCCTAATATTCAAATCGGTCAACAAAAAGATCTACGATGTCCCCACTATTTTTATGAGTTGGAACAGCTCCACGGTTCTTCATTACACCATTACAGACACACCACAGAATTCGTTCGGCATCTACGGCACTCCAAAATATCCTTGAGTACAGATCCTAATATTCAAATCGATCAACATGCAGATCTTTGATGTCCCCACTAGTTTTATTAGTTGGAATAGCTCCAGGATACCTCGTAATATAATTACAGATACACCACATAATTCGTTCGACATCTACGACACTCCAAACTCTCCTTGAGTACAGATCCTAATGTTCAAATCGATCAACATGCTGATCTTCGATGTCCCCACTAGTTTTATGAGTTGGAATAGCTCCAGGATATCTCGTAACACCATAACAGACACTCCACAGAATTAGTTCGACACCTACGATACTCCAAACTATCCTTGAGTACAGATCCTAATATTCAAATCGATCAACATGCAGATCTTCGATGTCCCCACTAGTTTTATGAGTTGGAATAGCTCCAGGATACCTCGTAACATAATTACAGACACACCACATAATTCGTTCGACATCTACGACACTCCAAACTATCCTTGAGTACAGATCCTAATGTTCAAATCGAACAACATCCAGATCTTCGATGTCCCCACTAGTTTTATGAGTTGGAATAGCTCCAGGATACCTCGTAACACCATAACAGACACTCCACAGAATAAGTTCGACACCTACGACACTCCAAACTAACCTTGAGTACAGATCCTAATATTCAAATCGATCAACATGCAGATCTTCGATGTCCCCCACTAGTTTTATGAGTTGGAAGAGCTCCAGGATACCTCGTAACATCATTACAGACACACCACAGAATTCGTTCGACATCTACGACACTCCAAACTCTCCTTGAGTACAGATCCTAATGTTCAAATCGATCAACATGCAGATCTTCGATGTCCCCACTAGTTTTATGGGTTGGAATAGCTCCAGGATACCTCGTAACATAATTACAGACACACCACAGAATTCGTTCGTTATCTACGACACTCCAAACTCTCCTTGAGTACAGGTCTTAATATTCAAATCGATCAACATGAAGATCTTCGATGTCCCCACTAGTTTTATGAGTTGGAATAGCTCCACGGGATTTCGTGACACCATTATAGACACATCACAGAATTCGTTCGACATCTACGACACTCCAAACTGTCTTTGAGCGCAGATCCTAATATTAAGATCGATCAACATGAAGATCTCCGATGTCTAAACTATTTTTACGAGATGGAATAGCTCCACGGAACTTCGGTACACAGTAAGATATACACCACAGAATTCGTTGAACATGTACGACACTCCAAACTCCAAACAAGCTCAGATCCTTATTTACAAATCGATCAACTAGAAGATCTTTGATGTCCCCACTATTTTTATGAGTTGGAATAGCTCCATGAGACTTCATTAAACCATTATAAATACATAACAGAATTCGTTGAACATCTATTATACTCCAAACTATCCATGAGTACAGATCAGAATATTCAAAACGATCCACATAGAGATTTTCGATGTCTCAACTATTTTTATGAGTTGTAATAGCTCCACGGGATTTGGTTACACTATTAGAGACACGCCACAGAATTCGCTCGACATCTATGACACTCCAAACTGTCTTTGAGCTCAGATCCCAATATTCAAATCGATCAACATGAAGATCTTTGAGGTCTCCACTATTTCTATGAGTGGAAATAGCTCCACTGGACTTCGATACACCATTATTGATGCATTACAGAACTCGTTGAACATCGACGACACTCCAAACTGTCCACGAGTACAGATCTCAATACTCAAATCGATCAACATGAAGATCTACGTCATCCCATCTATTTTTATGAGTTGGAATAGCTCTACTGGACTTCGTTACACCATTATCGACACATTGTAGAATTCGTTGAACATGTACGACAATACAAATTGTCCATGAGTTCAATTCTTTATATTCAAATCGATCAACAAGAAGATGTACGATGGTCTAGCATGAATTTACCGCCAAAAAATTGTATGGTGAAGGACATCTAGGGAAGATCGATATACACAGGATTTTGTTTTTACACGATTTTTTTTCGCTCGTGTTTTTGATCGTGTGACTTCAATTTACCACCAAACTCTTCGCAACATGTTTCAAAAAATCCAGGATAAATCAAAGAAAAATCACATGATAATTGATATGCGTTAAGCATTTAGGATGAGTGGAAAATTGAGAAAATATAAATCGCGTAAAAACAGAATCCAGTGTAGTACGTACAATTACTATTTTCAACACCCCTCTCCCCTTCGCCACTTCTTGTAATGAACCTCTAGTTTTTTTTATTATTCGTCACGCAATAACCACCTTACACAAATTTCATCATCAGCTCTCATAGCATTTCTCGAAAAAAAATACAATGACCTGTTACCTGTTAGTCTACTAAATATTTTTTCGATGAAGAAGATTATTATTGAGAAACTTAACTATTGATTTCTTTTGGTACACTGCTTTCAAAAAGTTTACTCCTAGTGTGCTGCTTGTTTGCAGCAGAGCAACAGAGCTTAACATGTCGATTCGAAAGTTTTACTGAAACGCCTTCTGTTGACGATCTCGCAGAATCACATCAAATGGTTGCAGAGGAACTGAGAGAGAGATTTTTTTAGCAACATGATTTAGCTATTACATTTAATTCATTTTGGGATAAGTATGGAGAAAAGCATTTGAAATGAAATTTTGTGATATTATTCAAACGTAAATTACTTTACTCTTACATATAAATGTTAGTCTTAGTAACATCCACTTCCGTGCAATACTGAAACCAATTATATTGTCGATTGAATGTATTGCGAGCTTTATTCAGTTCTTGGTACGCAATCCTCATTTATTGGTTAGACTGTCATCTCATGATACCCCTTGGTGGTTTCAATATGTATAGAAATGGTAAACACTTGGGTAAACGTATCGTATAAAATATATAATATGTATAATAAGTATGAAACAAGTAAGTATGAGAGTAACAACGCCTTCAGGGTGCAACTTACTCTAATTCTGATCGATTATGAAGTAGCAATAATTCACATGTATAGCCCAGCCGGTCATCAAGAGACGCCGTGGTACCAAGCTTTATTCTATAACACTTCTTCTTCTTCTTCTTCTTCTTATTGGCATTACATCCCCACACTGGGACAGAGCCGCCTCGCAGCTTAGTGTTCATTAAGCACTTCCACAGTTATTAACTGCGAGGTTTCTAAGCCAGGTTACCATTTTTGCATTTGTATATCATGAGGCTAGCACGATGATACTTTTATGCCCAGGGAAGTCGAGACAATTTCCAATCCGAAAATTGTCTAGACCGGCACCGGGAATCGAACCCAGCCACCCTCAGCATGGTCATGCTTTGTAGCCGCGCGTCTTACCGCACGGCTAAGGAGGGCCCCTCTATAACACTATAGATGATAAAAGGAACGAAAAAATTGTGGAGGCGATGTTTGTGATCACAATAACACGTTTTTTTTTCGTACTTACGTATTGTGTACGTAATGATGTCCATTTGAGCAATTCCAACTAACAAGATTTTTATATAATGGTGTAGTGATGTTCCATGATGGTTCTCCAACTAACAAACAAGCTTCAGAATCCATGAATCACTATATTGGTCTTTTAGATCTCCAATATCTGAACTCATGTATGGCGCCATAAATATTCCAGGAATGTTATGATTTGTATATACTGGTATATTGATGTCCCATGGGGTTTCTACAACTGACACACACGCTCAGGATCCTATGATTCACTCTGTTGGCCTTGTTGACCTCCAATATCTAAACTCAAAAATCGTTTGGAGTACCGTAGATATTCTTGGAATGTTTCAATTTTCATATACTGGTGTAATGATGTCTCATGGGGTTTTTACAACTAACACATAAGCTGAGTTGCCTTTGAATCACTCTGTTGGTCTTGTAGACCCCCAAGATCTGAATTCAAGAATGATTTGGAGTACCGTAGATACTCTGGGCATATTGTATTTTGTATATACTGGTGTAATGATGTTCCATGAGGCTTCTCCAGCTAACACACAAGCTCGGAAATCAATGAATCACTCTGTTGGTCTTGAAGACCTCCAGTATCTGAACTCAAGAATGACTTGGATTACCCCAGGAACTCTGGGAATGCTGTGATTTGCATATTCTGGTGTAATGATGTCCCAAGGGGTTGCTCCAACTAACGTACAAGCTCAGGACCCTATGAATCACTCTGTTGGTGTTGTAGAACTTCAAGATCTGAACTCAAGAAAGGTTTGGAGTACCGTAGATATTCTGGGAATGTGGATGTTTTTATATATATTAACACAATCACGTCCCATGGGGTTTTTACAACTAACACATAAGCTCAGGAACCTATCAATCACTCTGTTGGTCTTGTAGGCCTTAAAGATCTGAACTCAAGTATTGTTTGGAGTACCGTAGATATTCTGGGAGTCTTGTATTTTGTATATACTACTGTAATAATGTTCCATGGGGCTGCTCCAACTATTACACAAGCTCGGGAACCTATGAACTGCTCTGTTGATCTTGTAGACCTCCAAGATCTGAACTCAAGAATAGTTTGGAGAACCGTTTATGTTGTGGTAACACTGCGATTTGATACAAAATAGTTCAATTATGTCTCAAGTAGCAATGCCAACTTCAAATAAGGATTGAGGCCCCGTAAAACGCTTTGTTGTTTATGTAGATCATCAAAATCTGAAGTCAAGGAAGGTTTGGAAGCCCTGGAAGATCTAAAAAAATATTTTACCCCATATTTCTACTTTTTCATGGTTTGCATACGTTTTTGAAGCAGAATGTCCAAAATTTATGTAGAAATACGACGAAAAAAAAATCCGGATTGAATCGGTAAAGATGTATTTGCGAGAGTAGTATGCCCAATCACAATAGCCTAACGGGGATACCTGCAAGTAACATTTTAGCATTTCCATATGAATATGATTGAAAAATGCGTTAACTTCACGCAGTATTACACTCAACTCATTATTTAAAGCCTCTTTCATGTGCTCTTCTCATTATATTCCATAAAACACCCAAAAGTCATAATCATTGATAATAGTATTATTCAAGTTTTTGTATTGGCATTACATGCCCCACTAGGACAGTGCCGTCTCGCACCTTAACGTTGTTATTAAGGTACTTCAGCATTTATTAAGTTCTTGGTTTCTAAGATAAGTTATCATTTTTGCATTCAAATGTGCTCAGAGCAGACGCAGTACTGTAAAACCTCAGTTTTGTCTTGTAGCCGCGCATTTTCTCAGAAGACAGGAAACGTTACAATACGATGAATATTTAGTCATAATCCACTGTCTGATATTTTTATTAGCTTACCTGGTTTTTGTGTTTCGAATACCCTATTTAGAAATGCATGACATGAAGTTTTTGTACTTATCGTTTATCATCGCAAACTACGCCGTAGAATTTCGCACCATTTAAGTCGTTGGGCCGCCAAGCGAGATGATAATTGAAGATCAAATCTTTTGCATCCATCGCCTGAATTAGTACAATGAATGTACATATTGCCATTCGCCGTACAAGATCTGAATCGGATCTCGGGAACGATATGAGTGACTGTATGCAGTGTCGAAGCGAGTATACATGTTAATTAATATTGCTATTCATTATTTGTTGCAAAAAGGCATTTGTGTTACCAATGTTGTTTGGGATGTACACTCCTTTCTCAAAATAATATGTACTTTACTTATGGGTGAGAGTTGATTTTCGCCGCGAATTCTCACACTTTTTCTTTTTCGTCAACTTCTCCTTACTGACATCGCCTACCACAACTGGGACATGTGCCTCGCCGATTAGTATTGTTTAGGTACTTACCCAGTTGTTAACTATAAAGTTTCTAAGTCAATTCATCCGATTCAGTTTTTACACAAAGTTTCGGCAAACTTGTTCCATGTTACATGATTTGGCGAGAAACCATACCATATGCATTTTTGGAGGAAATTGCAAATTGATAAAAAGTTTTGTCTGAGGTCATGCCAAGATGATTTATTTTTTTGGCGGAATCTTCAACCAAATTCGAAAAAAATGTTCAAGAAAAGTAAGAATATGCTAAACCCCCTCCTCCCTATTCCCTCACATGCGAATAATCCAAACAGTTCTCATAGAGAAAAATGAGAAAACTCTTACTCAAGTTCTTAGAACATATTTTCCACCAATGTCTTTGCATGTGGAAATCTCTCGATGTCTCAATGAGCATTTGACCGCTTTATTCTTTGTAGTATTAAATCTACTTGATAGATTTTTTTCTATACATTCTCACCCTTGTGGTGGGTGCAACTGTTGGTACGAGATCGAGTCAGTCGTTGACTCGCGTTCGTTCGAATTCGTTCTGCAATCCACCCGTAGTCTAGAGGCGTTGGATCGTGTGTTCGTGATTTTTGGCAACATTCTTTTGCTTTGCTCGTACAGTTTCCGTTGCAAGGATTTGCTCTAATTACTGCTTAAGAATTGAACGCTTATTAATGATCGGTTAGGCATGTGCATCGTGCGAACTGAACAGTTGAATCAATTGATCGGAAAATAAGACATCTTTGGTGGCAATTGTGTTCAGTAAGCTGTTTTAAATTCTTCAATCGTATGTCAAGTTGTGTAGTCCTAGATAGTGGTCGGATAAAAATAAACCCAAGACATCATCTCGTCGCTTGAAGCTATGCGATTCATTTAGTCACCCCGGCGCACAGTCTTTATAGTAATAATAATGAAAACTGAAGCTTGATCTTCTGCGACGACAGGAAACGCCGGTGAACAGACTCGTGCATATACGCTGCGCACAAGATGAAAAACAATGTTCGACCGATATTTAAATATAGCTGTTACATTGCAGCAAAGTATGGCAGAAGTTTTCTTCTTTTGCGGTGGAAACCATATTGCCAGAAATGGCAGGAATTTTATCGATGAAAAATGATGTGCGTGTGATCAATGTTTGGATTTAAGTCAAAATATTTATTTTGTTGGCTCAGTGATTTTTTTGTTGGGGATATACAGTGTTGTGGTTGTTAGCAGAGTGTCAGAGTTGTTTTTGCTACAAGCCATCCAATCTTATAAGAGTTTTTGTTTATTTGTTGCACTTTCGGTTGTTGGAAGCCGTTTATGTAGACTTCCAGGATTACTTAAAGGCATCTATGCACCTACTTACAGATGCTCTCACAATCGTTCAGAAAAAAAGAATTGTTACAATTATCACGGACTTCCTCGAACCTTACATGATCAAAGAAATTCTTACGTGAGAAATTGTTTTCAACTGTCAGACTTCATGGATTAAAAAATATGTGAATTGGCCTGCTCCATCGGAATTCAATCCGTAGAAGCTCACTAAAATATGTTTTGACTTTAAAGTAGAAACGCACTTACAATACTCAGAAAAAAATCTTTACTTTTGCGATACTTACCTTTGCCACAATTCGAGTTTTTGATTTATGTAAATTCAACTCTGTTTTTCGTTTTTAGTTTTTTAGAAGGTTGGTTTTACAGATAATTTTTGATAACCTGTGAATGGATTTTCAAAGATGTTGTCAGCAAATGTAGGGCAGATGGTGGTATAAATTATTTTATTTGCTGTAATAGCATAGCATAGCATATTTACGGTGTACTTCATAGATTGGACACGTAAATACTCATGTTTTTCCTTTCTCGTACAACAGACTTGTACTGAAAGGCTATAGGATTACTCCAAAAATGAACTTTTGATAGAAGGCCCGTTATATACCGATCGACCGATATACGAGCACCCCCACAACAAACGCCACGCGTGAACCGCAATGACCTCTATATCTACATACGGAGGTCCCCGCAGCCTACCCGAGACGTTTTTGTTGTTGGGGGTGAGCATGTTGTTCACTGCATCATAGTAGTCTGCACTGCAGCTGCTGGGCTTGTTCAAGACGCCACCAGCGCTGTAGTTTCGACATATCGTCCATCTATTCAGGATCACCCTCTCTAACAACTTACCAGTTGTGTCGAGTAGGCAAATTGGTCTGTATGCCGAAGGCTCTCCCGGGGTTTCCCAGGCTTAGGCAATAGCACCAACTTCTGCCGTTTCCAACGATCTGGGAAGTTTCCTTCGTCCAGGCAACGTTGGAGGCAGCTCCTGAACATATCTGGAGCGGCAAGAATCACGTGCTTAAGGACCAGGTTAGGAATGCAGTCCGGCCCTGCTGCCTTATTTAGCTTAAGTTTTCTTGCAACGGCGATAAGCT
Source organism: Armigeres subalbatus (assembly GCF_024139115.2). Taxonomy (NCBI): domain Eukaryota; kingdom Metazoa; phylum Arthropoda; class Insecta; order Diptera; family Culicidae; genus Armigeres; species Armigeres subalbatus. The sequence goes on along the minus strand of NC_085141.1, from coordinate 263,174,661 downwards.
CCACGTTCACTGACTCGTACGGTGTGGCGGGCCAGTCCGATGAGTCATGCTTCGGGAACAAACCTTAAACGATCCTGGCTAACATCTCCGGGGATTTCTCAGGAGGTGTGCTGTTGGTCCTAGCCATCACTATCTTTTATGCATCCCCCCATGGAGTATTATTGGCCATCCTACACGATGCTGGGTCATTAGGCCGAACGGTCATTAGGCCGAACGGTCATTAGGCCGAATGACCATTAGGCCGAATGAGAACTGGGGAGTGAGAATTGGGTAGTGCGCAATGAGGAAGAAGGAAGAAAGAAGAAGGAATAAGGAAGAAGGAAGAAGAAAGAAGAAAGAAGAAAGAAGGAAGAAGGAAGAAAGAAGAAGGAAGAAGAAAGAAGAAAAAAGAAGAAGGAAGAACAAAGACGAAAGAAGGAAGAAGTAAGAACGAAAAAAGGAAGAAGAAAGAAGGAAGAAGGAAGAAGCAAGAAGGAAGAAGAAAGAAGGACGAAGGAAGAAAGAAGAAGGAAAAAGGAAGAAGGAAGAAGAAGAAGGAAGCAGGAAGAAGTAATAAGAAAGAAGGGAGAAGGAAGAAGGAAGAAGGAAAGGAAGATGGATGAAGGAAGAAGGAAGCAGGAAGAAAGAAGAAGGAAGAAGGAATAAGTAAGAAGGAAGAAGGAATTAGAAAGAAGAAAGAAGGAAGAAGGCAGAAGGAAGAAGAAAGGAAAAACGAAAAAAGGAAGAAGGAAAAAGGAAGAAGGAAGAAGGAAGAAGAAAGAAGAAAGAAGGGAGAACGAAGAAGGAAGAAGGAAGAAGGAAGAAGGAAGATGAAAGAAGAAAGAAGAAGGAAGAAAGATGAAGGAAGAAGGAAGGAGGAAGGAGGAAGAAGGAAGAAAGAAGAAGGTAGAAAGAAGAAGGAAGAAAAAAGAAGGAAATAGGAAGAAGGAAGAAGGAAGAAGGAAGAAAGATGAAGAAGAAGGAAGAAAAAAACGAAGGAAGAAAGAAGATGGAAGATTGAAGAAGGAAAAAGGAAGAAGGAAGACGGAAGAGGGAAGAAAGAAGAAGGAAAAAGGAAGAGGGAAGAAGGAAGAAGGAAAAAGGAAGGAAGAAAGAAGAAGGAAGAAGCAAATGAAGAAGCAAAGGAAGAAGGAAAGAAAGAGGGAAGAAGGAAAACGGAAGAAGGAAGAAAGAAGAAGTAAGAAGGAAGGAGGAAGAAGGAAGGAGGAAGAAGGATGAAAAAAGAAGGAAGAAGGAAGAAAGAAGAAAGAAAAAGGAAGAAAGAAGAAGGAAGAAGAAAGATGGAAGAAGGAAAAAAGAAGAAGAAAGAAGGAAAAATGTAGAAGGAAGGAAGAAGGAGGAAAAAGGTAGATGGAAAAAGGAATAGGGATGAAGGAAGAAGGAATAAGGAAGAAAGAAGGAAGAAAGAAGAAGGAAGACGCAAGAAGGGAGAAGGAAGAAGGGGTAAGGTGAAGAAAGAACTTCTCATTTTTCACTTCTTGCTTCTTTTTGCTAATTCGGCCTAATGACCTTCGGCCAAATGGCCTTCGGCCTAATGGCCTGACACCATCCTACACAGCTCTTCAAAGCAGGCTCTCTTACTACATTTGATTTCGTAGTTCAGAGCTCTGCTCGCTGTTTGGAACACCCAGCGTCTTTCTAGCCTGTCCGCTTCGGTTCTAGCCCGTCGCAACCTTCTTTTAGCTCTAAGACAGGTTCTGCGAAGATCAGCTATCGTGCTCGTCCACCAGTGCACCGGTTGGCATAGTCCTCCTGGAAATTGTCACATCACATGCTCGTGTTAGGACATCGAATAACTCATCACCACTAAGGCCTAGAGTCCGATTTTCGCACCGTAGTGATTCTTCCAGCAGTATTCGTGGTATCCTGGATTTCAACGCCACACTGATCTCTCAGTGTGGCTACCAGCTCACCGGCTTCGGTAATTTCGTCCAGGCCACCCCGTAACGCTGGGTAGACACCTTTGCGTGGTGTGTTACGGTGTGAGATCTACCACGGTCACATTGTCAGCTACAGGCAAATCCTGACCCAACGAATACCTTCCCCAATATCCAACTCCGTGGTACTTATGAGGGTGTCGCTGAGTCGGGGGCCTCTCGTTAAGTAAGTACCACATCAACACTTCCTTCCCCTCCTAAGTTACGGTGAAGATGTTCGTGACCAGGAGTAGTAATCCTCATGCTTTTGTGATTTTTATTCTAGATTGAAATCAAGGACCACACCCACCTTGATTTCTGATAGCAATCTGAATAAGGATTTAAAGAAAAACATGAGTATCACTAGTGTCCAAACTACGAAGTACACCGTAACTATGCTATGCTATGCTATGCTTCACAACTCCCTCCAGGGCAGGCCTTCCTACCGGCGAACTTCGATAGTCCTCGTAGAAGGAGGAACTGGTTTCCGTCGTTCCTTAGTGTCGGCAACCTGCCCAACCTTCTCCAGACGGATCTTAGTAGCCTTCTTCTCCTGCAATACCGGCTTGGCGCTAGCTCCCTCCAGGTCGGTTGCCAAACTGACCTTACTAAGCTTTGGAGTTGCTCCAGTAACAGCCATGTGTCTGCGGAGTTCTGCAGTCTGGCTTTTTGCCAGCTGCTTTTCTTCCGTAAATACTCGAATCTTCGACTCGGCTTCCTTCCTGGCCTCCACCGCTTGGCTCACTGCCAACTCTTTCTCCTCGGTAAGTTGGCGGATCTTTCGTTCCGCCTCCTTACTGGCCTGCAGCAAGGACTTCCACTCCTACTTTGCCTCTACAACTCTGTTGCAGAGGGGCAGCACGGACTTCTTAAGGTCCTTGCTGTACTTCTCGCCGCTGTCCAGAAAGGGCATGATTACGTCCGTTACGTCTGTAATCACCTCCATTCCCTGGCCTCCACTCTCCTTGTGACTGGCCATCACTTCCGTGATGACCCTGGTCAGGGTAGCTCCGTCCATCTTGATCTCGATGGGCGGCTCCTCCAACTTGCCACGCTCTTCTGCATCGCCTGCCCCTGGCGATCGGTGGGGCGACCTGTTAAGGCCCTTTGTCTGGCGAAGGGATTCACCCTTTCGTCAGACGCTTTTCCCTCTCCACTCAAATTTATTTTTTTATAAATTCCTTTTTTCCTTCAAAGTTTCTCCTCCAGGTATTCGCTTAGAATTTCCTCATGGATTTTTTTTCGGATTTTACTTCAGGAATTCAGTGCAAAATTTGTTCAGGAATTCTTTCGGATATTTCTATTTTTTTATTTTTTTTACTTTAAGAATCTTTAATTAAAATTATAAATACCTGAGAAATCGATGAAATTCCTAAAATAATTTTCAAAGTAATATCTTAAATAATTTCTGAAGCATCTATCAAAATAATTTCCGAAGAAACTCCTCAAGGAGTTTTCGAAAGAATTCCTAAAGGAAATTTGATGGAATTCCTAAAAGAATTTTCGAAGGAACTTTGGAAGGCATATTTAAAGGAATTTCTAAGAGAATTTTCGAAGGAATCTTTCAAGAACTCTTTCTAAAATTTCTTTAGGAATTGTTTTCGGAAATCCTGAGGGAATGGATTCTCCGGAGGTTTTTCAGAAATAATTTCCGATGGATGTTTTAAAAGAATATCTAAAGGAACTTCAGTAGGAATTCCTGAAGAAAATTCCGAAGATATCTCTAAAGCTTTTCTTTGAAGTATTTCGTAAAAAGATTTCCGAACGAATTCCTAAGGTTTTTCTAAATGAATTTTCGATGAAATTTATGAATTCATTTCCAAAAGAACTTACAAAGGAGTTTCAGATTGAATTCCTAATAGAATTCCTGAAATAATTTCCATATGAATTCTTGATGTATTTGTTGATTTTTTTAAGATATTTCAGGAAGAAAGAAATTCCTAAAGAATTCCTGGAGTTTTGAATAGAATATCCGAGGATGTTACTTAAAAATCTCCAGACAATAGAATATAATTGAAAGCTCACAATGTTTAAAAGAAGAAGATTTTTCCATAAAGAAATCAAAATGTTCCATGGAAAAAATACAAAATTTCCATAAACAAATCAATATTAGCAATAAACAATTAATAACTTTTCCTGAGAAAAAATATTTTTTCCATTAAAAATTGCAAAATTTCCACAAAATAATCAATAAAGAACAATAAAAAATACAGAAAATTTCCATAAAAAATACAAAAAAGCAATAAAATTGATGAAATTTTTCATGAACTTCTAACGCTTTTAAATAAGGGGTCATCTATGGACAAAAATGCTTAGTTTTATTGTTTTTTTTTTATATTTGTTTACGGAAATTTTCATTTTTCTTTCCTTTTTTTTTGTGAAAAGTTTTTAATTTTTTGTGGGAAAAAATATTTTGTTGGAAGATTTTGTAATTGTTAATTGTTAATATTGATTTATTTATGGATTTTTTTTTGTTTTGTGAAAAAATCTTAATTGTTTACGAAGATTTTGCATTATTTGTGGAAATTTTATATTTATTTATTTCTACCCTTATTTCTTCATTGGCAATTTCCTAATTTCTAAAGGAAAATTTCTATTTTTTAGGAATTTCTTATTTTATTCTTTTTTAATCATGTGTCTATATCTCTTCCTTCTTCTTTTTTCTTCTATGGCTCTACATTCCAACTAGAATTTTACTTACTTTCCAACTTTCAACAACAACCGAGCCCGCCATCTTAGCCAAATTTAGCATGTTCGTGTGCTTTTTTTTTCTTCTTTAAATAAATTTTTTCTTCTTTAAATAAATTCCACAGCACTACAATTCTACTATTGAAATGTACTTTTTTTATCTATGTTGGCCTAGCGAATGCATGGCAACATGAAACTCGTCCAGACCTGTCCAACGTTAAGTGCATTAATTTCCTTAACCAACTTTGACTTGCTCCCAGCCACAGATCATCCACCTCTTATGGTTGATTTGAATTGATCATTGCATAGACCAAAATACACATCATTGGTACGCGAAAATCACATCGCTTCTTTTGTTTAGCTTCTAAAATTAGTTTTAACTGCTCCATCCAACGGTTCACACATGTGTCTTGTCTTGCTCACTTTCCAACATCTAATATGATGTGTGCACTTCGTACCAAATAAACGTCGAAAGAAGGTATGCTACTTCAGTGCAGCGGCGATGCACCGCATTCTGTCGTAAGAGGTCTTAGCAGACGAATAAAGCCAGATGATCGCTTTTCGTGACTGGTTGCACAAATAAACGATGAAAATTCGAACCCTACAAAACCCAAACGATTGGGGAATCGAAGGAAACTCGGATCGCGGACCGAGAGTGAGTGTGTGTTCTTCTCTGCATGAGATTCCTTTCCCGGTAGTGTTGTTGGTTTTCCGCCGTTAGACCAAAGTGCAACCGTATACCGCTTCTATAGCAACTGCTGTTATTCACGATGGGTTTCACTTTCGATGCGGCCGTTCGTGAGTGAGAATCGTGCACGAGACAAGCGCGCGACACAGGACTGTGTTTAGGGCAAAATTGATCAATAAAATTCCCTGTTCGCTTCGATACGAGCATTGTGGCTTGTGAAATCGTCGTGAAAGACGACACCTCTGCTGGAAAGTGAAATTTTTATGTTTGAGTTGTAAGTTGTGCGAATTGTTAAGCATTAAGCATGAGCCAAAGACAATATTACGACAACAATGTGAGTAGTCTAATAAATAAATTTGAGGTACGCAAATATTCTAAAAATAGCGGAATGGCAGCGCCAGATGTAGACAAAAATGTGTACATAAGAAGACGCATCCCTTCGGCCGCGATCGGTCCGGAGCGGCACGTTTACCTGAACGACTCAGCTGTTTACTACGATAGTGTTGAAAGTGTGCCGGTTAATGCCAGGATTCGCCCTCGATACAGCTACAACGAATCCCTTTCTTCGCTAAATGAATCAGATTACGATGGCGGTGCATACGACTCTACGGTCGAAGAGTATCAGGATGAGCCGGTTACTATTAGTAAAGAACAGGTCGCCACCTCATTATCACGATTCGGGGCCATTCTCCAGATGCTGTCGAAGATTCCGTTTCCGCGAATGTCCGTCACCGGAATGGGCCTGTGCTCACTGGTCGCAATCTTCATCTGTCCGCGAACTCTCGGATCCAATATTCTGTTTCCCGGTTTTAGATTACTCTTCGGCACACTCTACCCCGCCTATGCATCGTACAAAGCAGTCAGGACCAAAAATGTTAAAGAATATGTAAGTATTTCAAAACTTAATCATACGTATTTTTATAAAGTTACCCAACACAAATTATTCAAGCATCTAACATAAAATTTTATTCATTTGTTGATTTACTGTTTCTTTATTATCGTCAATCCATACCATTTGTGTCACAAAGGAGAGAGTTATTAGTACCGTCATCACGAGTACCTATGGGTGACTGTTTCAGACTGCCTGTTAAATTGATTAAGTGTATCTGAAGACAAATTGACAATTATAATCTTTGGATGAATTTGAAATCTGACCATAAAATGGTTAGTAAATGCAATGACTCAATTTCTTTCCCTCACTCATCACCACCCCTATTGAAGGTACTGTTTTTTCATTTCTTGTATATGGATTCCCATTTTAGTTGAATCACCAATATGTTAATTGAATTATTTGTGAAATGTCTTGTCTTGTCTTGTCTTGTCTTAGCACATGCACAGCCAGTATTGAAAAGCATCCTGGAAATGTCGGTTGTATTTCCGAACATTTTCTTGTCAGCATTAATATTTGCAGCATATCATAAATACACCCAACCAGCGGTTGGCAGATTTTAATACAGTTCTGCATAAGAACCATACAGAAACTGTATAATAATTGGGCATATACAATTTTGGAAGATTTTAGTACAATTTTTGTATTGAAATAATACAGATTTGTATTATTTTAATACAATATCTGTATAAAAATCTTACAATATTGTATATGCCAAGATTTTATACAATAATTTTCAGATTTGTTTTTTGGGTGTATGACACAAGTATTAAAACAGCCAGGCCCAACGTGCAGGCTTAAATTTGGGATATAATCCATAACTCCTCGGCAATCAGATTATTTAGTAATAAATAACATGATCAACGAAGAGTTTTGAATCCACGTAAGGAAGAAACGGGGACAGCCGTACCAACCGTTTCACATTCAGGGGGAAAGATGATTGACGAATCGTTGGGAGTGACTTAGCTAAGAAGATTAATGTACACTCCTTGGGTCCTCGACGCCTTGGGATGGGACACAATTTTTAGTCTAGTGCCCTGGCTAATACACTGCAGTGTGCACTGATGTAGACGGTTCGATCATCTGGTCCAATATCTGTAAAATTCTTGACAGCCTCACTCGCTGCCACGGGTGGAAGTTTTCATTTTCATTCATTTTCAAATCTTGTACAAAGTTTACAACATGAGGAGCAGATATTCTATACAGGTAAGGGGCTTTTCATATTGGCGTTCTTTTATGTTAATTGAATTATTTGTGAAATGTTTTAAAAGTATTCTAGACTTCTAAGCAGAATGATTTGATCCAAGGAATGATTTCGAAATTGTTTTTCTCATTGCAATATTATTGTGATTTTTTGAAACAAACTTAATTTTGAGAAGAAAAAATGTATGAAAAGACCATACGCCAACAAAAACTGATTATAAAACCAAACAAAAAAAGAGTAATAAAATTGTATTATTATAAAAGTTTATCTGCAAGAGAATAATCCATATCCTCATATGGAGAATATGCAACGATTTATTACAGTTCAATATTATTTAATCACACTATGTATAAGAATCGAGAAATGTATTGTTAAACTTGATTTCGGCTTCGTAACGCTTCACGGTAAATGAGCCTTCCAAATAAACGAAAGATTAAAAAAAATATTGTTTAATCATCTTTGATTTGTGGCAAACATTTTAGATGGATTAGAATGTAACAAAACTTAGTTGTTTTAGTGATGATGATGTTCCTGCCGCATACCCCTAAAAAGGTTTGAGCTTGATGAGTTATCTTTAAGATAATTTGATCAGTAGGGGAGAATGTTCCCAAACCGACCCCTAAATGGCAGAGGCCATGAAATTTCGAAAAATGATTTTTTGGACAAGTTTCGTAGTCTATATTGTAGCGGAGACATTATTCTGTATTTCTGAGGCTTTATTGTGGGTGCAGATGTGAAAAGTTAGGAGATACAGAGGGTAAAGTGAAAGTATACGTTTTCGGCATTCTCAAAAATGGTGGTCCGAAACCGAACGCCCCTGTCTGCCTGGGATGTGGTGGGGTTGGACAGTGGGCCCTGTTAAACCTCATTAAAAAGCTGCACGTATCTGCAAGCAGGCTCCGCAAAGCGACCGTGTGCTACTCAAAGCGCACAAGCTTAAGTCCTGGTATTAGGTGGGACGCTAAACAGTCCTGACACGACGGCCCTCCGACGAGACAGGAGGTTTGCGCAGGCCCAATAAGCCGCCTTTAAAAACAACCATTACGAACGACATAGAAGATAATACGACTCGATATAATCGGCAACGACCTAGGCGACGAATAAAGGATCACGATTGGAACCTTGGAACAAGGAACTGCAAGTCGCTAGGCTTCGCAGGTTGCGACAGGATGATCTACGATGAATTACATCCCCGCAACTTCGACGTCGTAGCGCTGCAGGAAATCTGCTGGACATGACAGAAAGTGTGGAAAAGCGGGCATCGAGCGGCTACCTTCTACCAAAGCTGTGGCACCACCAACGAGCTGGGAACCGGCTTCATAGTGCTGGGAAAGATGCGCCAACGCGTGATTGGGTGGCAGCCAATCAACGCAAGGATGTGCAAGCTGAGTATAAAAGGCCGTTTCTTCAACTATAGCATCATCAACGTGCACTGCCCACACGAAGGGAGACCCGACGACGACAAATAAGCTTTCTATGCACAGCTGGAGCAGACATACGATGGATGCCCACTGCGGGACGTCAAAATCGTCATCGGTGACATGAACGCTCAAGTAGGAAGGGAAGAAATGTATAGACCGCTCATCATCCGGTCCGATGACCTGCATACCGTATCGAACGACAACGGCCAACAATGCATAAACTTTGCAGCCTCCAGCGGAATGGTATTCCGAAGCACTTTCCCCCGCATGAATATCCACAAGGCCACATGGAAATCACCTAACCAAGTAACGGAAAACCAAATCGACCACGTTCTAATCGACGGTAAATTCTTCTCCGACATCACGAACGTACGCACTTACCGCAGTGCGAATATTGAATCCGACCACTACCTCGTTGCAGTATGCCTGCGCTCAAAACTCTCGACGGTGTACAACACGCGTCGGAGTCGTCCGCCGCGGCTAAACATTGGGCGGCTACAAGACGGTAGACTAGCCCAAGACTACGCGCAGCAGCTGGAAGTGGCACTCCCAACGGAAGAGCAGCTAGGCGCAGCATCTCTTGAAGATGGCTGGAGAGATATTCGATCCGCCATTGGTAGCACCGCAACCGCTGCACTAGGCACGGTGACTCCGGATCAGAGAAACGACTGGTATGACGGCGAATGTGAGCAGTTAGTTGAGGAGAAGAATGCAGCATGGGCGAGATTGCTGCAACACCGCACGAGGGCGAACGAGGCACGATACAAACGGGCGCGGAACTGCCAAAACTCGATTTTCCGGAGGAAAAAGCGCCAATAGGAAGATTGAGACCGTGGAGGGATGGAGCAACTGTACCGCGCTAATAACACACGAAAGTTCTATGAGAAGTTAACGGTTCACGTAAAGCTCACGTGCCATAGTCTTATATGTGTAAGGACATAAACGGGAACCTTCTTACGAACGAGCGTGAGGTGATCCAAAGGTGGCGGCAGCACTACGAAGAACACCTGAACGGCGATGTGGCAGACGAAGATGGCGGTATGGTAATGAACCTGGGAGAACGCGCGTAGGACAAAATTTATCGGCACCGGATCTCCAGGAAATCCAGGAGGAGATTAGCCGGCTGAAGAACAACAAAGCTCCTGGGGTTGAACAACTACCAGGAGAGCTATTTAAACACGGTGGTGAGGCACTGGCTAGAGCGCTGCACTGGGTCATTACCAAGATTTGGGAGGAGGAAGTTTTGCTGCAGGAGTGGATGGAAGGTGTCGTGTGTCCCATCTACAAAAAGGGCGATAAGCTGGATTGTAGCAACTACCGCGCAATCACATTGCTGAACGCCGCCTACAAGGTACTCTCCCAAATTTTATGGCGTCGACTAGCACTAATTGCAAGGGAGTTCGTGGGACAGTACCATGCGGGTTTTGTGGGCGAACGCTCCACCATGGACCAGGTGTTCGCCATTCGCCAAGTTCTGCATAAATGCCGCGAATACAACGTGCCTACACAACATCTATTCATCGACTTCAAAGCCGCATATTATACAATCGATCAGGACCAGCTATGGCAGCTAATGTACGAACAAGGATTTTCGAATAAACTTACACGGTTGATCAAAGCGACGATGGATCGGGTGATGTGCGTAGTTCGAGTTTCAGGGGCATTCTCGAGTCCCTTCGAAACCCGCAGAGGGTTACGGCAAGGTGATGGTCTTTCGTGTCTGCTATTCAAAATCGCTTTGGAAGGGGTAATACGAAGAGCAGGGATTAACACGAGTGGTACAATTTTCAATAAGTCCGTCCAGCTATTTGGCTTCGCCGACGACATAGATATTATGGCACGTAACTTTGAGAAGATGGAGGAAGCCTACATCAGACTGAAGAGGAAAGCTAAGCGGATCGGACTAGTCATCAACATGTCGAAGACGAAGTACATGATAGGAAGAGGTTCAAGAGAAGACAATGTGAGCCACCCACCGCGAGTTTGCATCGGTGGTGACGAAATCGAGATGGTAGAAGAATTTGTGTACTTGGGCTCACTGGTGACTGCCGAAAATGTTACCAGCAGAGAAATTCGGAGACGCATAGTGGCTGGAAATCGTACGTACTTTGGACTCCGCAACACGCTTCAATCGAATAGAGTTCGCCGCCGTACCAAACTGACTATCTACAAAACGCTTATTAGACCGGTAGTTCTCTACGGACACGAGACCTGGACGATGCTCGTGGAGGACCAACGCGCACTGGGAGTTTTCGAAAGCAAAGTACTGCGTACCATCTATGGTGGGGTGCAGATGGCGGACGGTACGGGAGAAGGCGAATGAACCACGAGTTGCATCAGCTGCTGGGAGAACCATCCATCGTTCACACAGCGAACATCAGACGACTGCGATGGGCCGGGCACGTAGCCAGAATGTCGGATAGTAACCCGGTGAAAATGGTTCTCGACAACGATCCGACGGGCACAAGAAGGCGAGGTGCGCAGCGGGCAAGGTGGATCGATCAGGTGGAAGATGACTTGCGGACCCTCCGTAGACTGCGTTGTTGGCGACGTGTAGTCATGGACCGAGCCGAATGGAAAAGACTTATATACCGCACAGGCCACTTCGGCCTTAGTCTGAATAAATAAATAAAATAATTTGTTAGGTAATCTGTGTTATATAACCGCTACTGTGGTATTTTGCTGTACAGAATCCACACAGAATCTATTTTTAGATTTCCATTACTCATTATTGTTTTCATTGCCAGTCCATTTCATCGTGAGTCCATTGTGTCCGTTTGTCCTTGTCGTCTATCCAATGATCGTTGCGTTGTTTGGTTGCCATTTTATCCGGGTAACGTTGGAGATATGCCTCCGAGAAGAACAAGTTGTCAGTCCTCATCAAGTAGCCGAGACGGTAAGGCGCGTACCCCAAAACGCCATCGTATGGGCTGCGGATCTGCACAGAAACAACGAAAATTGGCATAATTGAATGTTATGCACTTTACTACTGAAAAGTTGTACATATTCTTGGAAATAAAAGTTGAAAAACTTTCTATGAAAGTGTTGTGCTTGGTTTGAAAGTATTTCACGTCTGTTCTGAATATGAAATTGAAAGTTCTTCCTTTCAGCTTCAAAACTTTAGAACTGTCAAATCGATCGAAGAGATTCAACAAAAATCTTTGCTCAGATCAGATGTCAAAACAAAAATAATAACATTCATCAGTGCTAACACAGTTCCAAAACATCGGCGGGAAACGCAATTATAAGGTAAGTCGTCATTTATTTTGAACTGTTCAAAGATTATGTCTAGAGATGCCGTACAAGAGTAGCAGTGACTAATTTCTTTTTCGTCTCGGACAGAAAATCTTGCTCCATTCTGTGATTGGGATGGCGAAATCGAACGCCAAACTATTCTGCACCGGCCGCCTTACCTGCAGTATATTTCATCAACATATCTGCGGAGTAAGTAATGGACAACTAGAACTAAACTCCTGAACATTCATTATTATGTAAGTTAAAATATTATATAATGTAAAATAAAGGCAAACAATTTAAAGAATCCATAAAGTTTTCAATTTCTTTCTATCATGGTTTGACAATATTTAAAACTTGTAGATAAAACTTACTATTTTTCAATTTAAAAGTATGCGTACTTTCATTTTTCGTAGTTTCGGTTTGACAGTTCTAAAATTTATTTTTAAAAGTTCAAACTTTTAATTTCATATATGGCAGCCCGTTTATGAATCGAAAGTTAATAAACTTTTATTTTGATAATGCGCGACTCTCTACGAAAAAGAACCAACGCAACTTTTTGTTTTAACCAACGGTTTTTTTAATTCGATTAACGTTATTTTTTTGTGTGTGGTGACTGGTTGGTGAAGGGGCTGGGAATCGAACCTATGACCATCCGCTTGTGTAGCCAACTTCTCTACGGGACCCTTCAACATGGCTTCTTTATGTAATGGACAAATCTTTAGGGCATTTTATGCCTATTGTACATTATGCCTATTGTACTTACTTATGGTGATTATAGAATGAAGCCCGTGGTGAATTTCAAATTCACCACACGTTTATCTACATACATTTCCAAAAGCCCAAATTTGGCATAATAGGTTTCGTACAGTGCCGAAACTTAATTTATGATTGTTCAGCATAACCACAGATAACAGATATTTAGGCTAGAACAAATTTTATTGAAAATCCTGTGTAAACTTTTGAACTGATATACGTTGGCCCACCACTGCCATCTACTCAACTGATTGCGGCAGTACATACAAACGCAGCGGATAAACAACCGTCGAACGCAGCCAATGTATTTGACAGCTGCATTCGGGCTGCGTTTTCAATAACAATGATCCTTGCGCCATCTCCAATCGATTGGCAAACGCGGTCCCAATTTAAAATACATTTGAATCAACGGTTGCGGATGTTTACACACGTATCGGATGCCAGCCTCAATATCTGTTATCTGTGGCATAACTAAGCAAACGATCTACTATTATTTCAGCCCCATACGCGTTATGGTTCTTTCATCTCGTGCTCTTGAAAAACATATTGGAAAAGCACGTGGTTTACAAAATGGCCGATTTCTGGCTTTATTGTATAATGCCTAACGAGATATATCCGTATACATAGACATTAGGGACACATTTTTTTTAGGTAGGTAACACTAGATTTCGACGTTTCATGCATTTTTAAGACATTTTTCATTAAAAAAAAATATTTCGAGAAATTCCAAAAAGTCAATTTTTTTTATAGGTCGCACCAGATCTCGACGTTTCATGTATTTCTAAGACATTTGGCATAAAAAATCGATTTCGATTTTTTCCTGTACCCATCCCTTGAGAAATTTTCGTGTTTCTTAATAGTCAAACTTTGATCACTTTGGTCAAACACCGATTATCGGTATCGCATGCAGATGAGGAGATGAAACCTTTGAGCACATACACACGTAATACTAATATCTGCAGACACACATACGAACTAACGTATAGAACCCATACATACGCACAGACATTTACAAGCCCAACCATACATACACGGACGAATATTTATCAATCTGATCATTGCAGCGCTGAACAATAAAGATTGAGTTATATTTCACAACGGTTTACAAACAGTTGAGAATGTAGTATTATATTAGCTAACGAGTGGTTTTATGTATTGGTCCTTGTGTGAATTAACATTCCAAGCCATTCTTCCCTCCCTAGCACTATGTCGATAATATTTATCACAAAAAAACATTCTAGATCGAACCGAGAATCGAACTTATCGTTTCTGCAATACTAGTCGAACGCCTAACTAGCTTACTGCGGAGAAATGGAACTAAGAAATACACGTCATCGTTTTCATTTACTCTTGGTTTAATTCATAATGTCATACCATTCAATTTTAAATATTAAATTATTAATAGTCATCTTCCTTCTTTTTTGTTCAATAATTCATATATGTTTTCATTCATCTTTTTCTCCCAATCCGCTGTCGTCGTGACAATTCGGATCTAGGTCAAATGGATGATGTATTGGATAGTATTTGCGTTCTTCACCTGCATCGAGACGTTCACTGACATTCTGCTGTCGTGGTTCCCGTTCTACTATGAAATCAAAGTCATCATCGTGCTCTGGTTGCTCTCACCGGCGACAAGGGGCAGCTCTACGCTCTATCGAAAGTTTGTTCACCCGATGCTGACGCGACGAGAACAGGTGGGTAACCTATACTCAATGTACCGAGAGGTTTAGAATTTGAAGAAAAAAACAGAAATGTGGGCCAATTTCTTGTACGACGATTCCTATTCGTGCAAATCCCAATACGTAGTATGATATCAATATATTGTACAGCGAGTTTGTGTTTAGAAACGAATAGAAAGATTGGCGTATTTGATGTTTAATGATTTTGTTTTCTTCGAAGACGCAATTCACAGTTCACAAGTGGAGAAACATGAAGTTATGTCTGATTACATGATGGTTATTCAAATGAAATAACTGTCTATTTTAAGAAATATTACCATCAAATCTAATATATGCAAATCTAACATATATGTAATGTGTTTGTAGGAAATCGATGACTATATTAACCAAGCCAAAGAGAAGGGCTATACGGCTGTGCTACAATTAGGATCCAAGGGGGTCAACTACGCCACAAACGTTATCATGCAGACCGCAATCAAGGTACTTGTTCTTTGTATATTCTAGTAACCCTTTCTGTCTGTTACTTATCTGAAACAGCACATTCACCGCCATTCATAGTATTAAACTGATGTTTTGATTTAGCTAACTTCACTTCCGTTTTGCACGTCGCAATAATTATCTGTATTAGAATTAGTTTTTTGTTTTCCTTGGTTGCGTTTCAATACACTTAATAGCGTGAGCATATCAGATAGCAACAGCCAGCACTGGACGGCCAGCAAACAAACACTATTGGAAATTCCTTTTTCTTTTCTTTTTCGTTTCATTTCTTCACCATAACCCGAATTATAACCTAAAATTAAAATTCAGGCTTTAAACACACCGCAACTACCAAGCTTGATGCGACATAGTCAGTCTGATAACGCAATTGCTTCCGCTACGCTGACCGAAGTCGACGCAGAGACATCACAGGTCGATGGTCCAAGTTTGCCAGAGAGGACCTCCCTTGTGCGACGTTCCCATTCGGCCGAGTCTGCGTTGAACAAAGCCACTTCAAAACGTTCCCATGCTAACACCCGTAACCATAGTATTATTTACGAGATCGATTCCGAGGAGGAGGAGCAAATGCTAGCTGAAGCTCAAGCAGCCATCGAACAATATCGTGCCTTTAGCGAAACTAACGATGAGCTGCATTTCGATGAGGCAAGTTCACTCGAAGTGGAGGACGGTTCTGCTAGGTCCAGGGCAGTGACAAAGAAAACCACTAAAACGTCCACCACCGGTCGGAGTAGAAGAACAACTCCGATTACGAACGGTGCGGCACCACCAACCAAAACAGTTAATACTCGTGGCCGTAGAAAACTCCGCAAAGACTCGGAAACAATGGACGTAGATGTTGATTAGGACATTCTTTCAGTTTTATTTATTTCAAGCTTTGGCTTACACCAATGAAGTGCTCAAGTTACGTTTTGTTTCGCAAATGTCCGAGAACTGATTAGTTATGTGTCATTATTAGAAGGAGCAGAGGTTAGGTTCTAGTTTATTTTAATAATTTTCTTTGACGTTTGAAAAGAGAAAATTTCAAGTGTGATCCAGACGTGCGGATTTGATTAATGAGGGAAGTGTTGATTAACCATGTTGCATGTTACTGCTAACGAAATAAAGCTTATTTGCATAACTCACTTCTTCGAACATCTTTCAGCATACCAAGGCAATCGAACTACTATAATTCTCGAAATGCACTGTTCATTAAACTACGACGGATCAAGCTTTTGTAATTGTTATTTGAATTCGCATTTAACGTTATTTTATACAACCCGAGCAAAGCATGATTTTGTTTACTTAGATTGACCTTTCATTAAAATTGTTTTAATAGTTGAAATATCGAAATCAATTGCTGGATATGCTTACTGTCACATCAAATAGAATACTATTCCTGCCATCAGTGAGAGTAAATAAAACCTTATTCTGGTGTCAAGTTTGGAGCAAAATTGAAATCAATCAACAATTTAGAAATAATCTTTAGAATTAAACTTAAAATAAAGCAAAGTATGTAATAAGACATAATGGTTCAAAATTCAAAGTATTCGGATTATTAAAAAATATTCAATTCAAAAATATATTCTATTGGCTCTCATTACGATGTTAGACTTTGCTCGGGCTACTTATTAGCCAAGAATTAACCCGATCAATTTTAAATACCTCGTCCACGTTTGACAAACCATATTGACAACACAAATTATGATAATGTTTATAGCTTTTAGGTATTGGATTTTTATCCAGATTGTGACACAAATGCGTTTAGGAATAGAGTTGATTTGGTTTAGTATTACCCATAAAAGAAAAAAAAAAGAGCTACACGCAAAAAGATGTAATCAATTAGATGCGAATGTTTTGATAAACGATGCACAATATGCACAGATTGATTTTAGGTTACAGTCTAACTTTTTACAACTCTTTGCATGTAGATATCTTGAGGAATATCGATCTTTCCGCCATATTCGACGGCACAAATCACATTCACAACTTTCCTAGAAAAATCATTTACTAGATCATATGTTGTTCTGAAAATAAAAAAATAATGTTTTAAACCTACTAAACACATTTTTATTTATTTCATTTTTATGAATCACGAATCACAATTGCTTTGTTAAGGGGAGTTGCTTCCACATGCATTTTTTTTAAACAAAATAATACATCACCATATATTTTTTGAGAATTTTTTTTTTTAGAATTTCGCCAGAAAAATTTATTAGTCTGTCCGAAATATTCGTTTTGGTAATTTTTCAGTACTTCCCAGTAAAATTCTTCTAAAAATTTTTCAAAAATGCCACGGGTAAATTCTTTAAATTTTTAACTGCAATTCTTCAGTATTCAAATGGAAAATTATTCTAAATTTCTGCTGATTCTCCTTGGTATTCTTTTTTTTCTCAATTTCCTTGGTAAATCTTCTTCTGATTTTTAATGAAAAAAAAAAACTGAAGTCTTCAGCATTCACAGCAGAATATTCTTCTGAGCATTCTTCCCGAATTTTTTGCGTTTCACGGTTAATGCTACAGAATTTCTTGGTAAGGTCACCAGGAAATTGTTTCAAATATTCCTTGAACTTTTTTCTAAACTTTCGCGGTGAATTCTACTGAATTTCCTCGGAAAATTCTTTTAAAATTCCCTGAAAATTATCTTGAATATTTCCGGGGAATTACTGAGGAGATGCTTTGGAATTTATTTGGTAAATTCTTCTGATTTTCCATTGGTATATCCCTTTCACATCATTTTCTGAAAATCTTCTGAATGTTTCCGGGAATTTTATTGAAAATTGTTCTAAATTTTAAAACAGATATTCTATACTTTTATCGCTGGTTTAAGTATGAAGGAACTTTTTTCTTGATCAACTTTTAGAAACTATACTTGGGGTGAAATCAGAAGTCCGTTTGGCCCATTTGTATGTATGTAGCTAGCCACATAGCCGTTTTGCCTCATTCAGCAACAACAAAAAATAAAATAATAAAAAAAATGGGTTTTTTAATTTTGGAAACATGTTGTTTTTGTATTATTCATTCGATAAAACTTCTTTTTCTGAGCTACAACATGTTTTATAGAAATACAGCACCAATCTCGTCGCTTCTTTTTGCTAACACGCACTGGTGAAAAAAATCACAAAAATAAGAAACAAACTAAATTCCTTTTCATTGCTTTGTTATTGATGGGATGGAAATAGGATCTATAGGATGAAGTGCCGAGCCGTTCCCCTATTCCGTGACAGGGGATGAAAGTGTGCAATATCTGCTTAATTGTTGTGTTATTACCACTTTCAGCTCGGTGTATTAAAGGAATATGATTAATTTATCGACTAATAATGATTCTTTGCATACATGTATATCTATTAAAATAATTAGGAAATTTTAATTTTAAATCAAAGCACAACATCCTTTTATGCGAAATTGAACAAAGAACCTACGATTCTTTCATTTGGCCGCCTAAGATAGAAAAAGGCACTTTTCTCTCTGTTTTATGATTATCATGACCTTCTGCAGTACTGGTCTAAGCACATGAGTTCGAAAGACGAGAGGTCGAACGGACAAAAGGTTGAATGGACAAAAGATCGAATAGACAAACTGTATTTCTCAGCATAACTGTCTCACACTATTTCCATGAATAAGGCAGCAAATTCTGTTTCAGAATGGAAAATAGGAATTATTTCATTTGAAATAAGTTGCTTGAATAGTGTAGTGATAAAATGTTCTACAAATTTCTTTTTGTAGGACGGCAGGCATGGAAACTGTAGTTTAATTTGAAATGCGATTTACTTAGTTGCTCGTTTTTGAGTTTGGGTGTACGGCAGTATTCAAAGTTTACGGGAAGACTATCAGTTCGACGAATTTAGGTGATGTCTGGCCGATTGGTTTTGAATTCCGGAGTTGTTGACAAAAAGTGGTGTTATACCGTAGAAAATTTATCTCTCTATAGTGCAATTTTGTTCACTATAATGTGTTTTCCCCACGGAGGCCTCCTTAGTCTAGCGGTAAGATGCGCGACTTCCCTGGGTATGAAAGTATCATGATATACGAATGCAAAAATTGTAGCTTGGCTTAGAAACCTCGTGGTTAATAACTGTGGAAGTGCTGAATGAACACTAAGCAGCGAGGTTTCTATAATATGTTTTATTTGGTTTGTGTGAGGAATAATTTTAAATCTTTCGTCTACACTACCTCAGCAAGACAAGGATGTTATCGATCATTTAGTAATTTGCATTCGATCATTTATAAGTGTGCCAATAACTTATAATCAAAAGAACTTGTTGTGGAGCTTGAAAGGATTTTTTCTTATTTCTTATTCTAATTATTTTCTGTGGAAATTCAGAAGTATTTATCAAAGAAATTTGAAGACTTTTATGCCGTAATTCAGAAAAGTTTCCCAGAGAAATTCGAAAGAATTTCCGGAATGAAATCATAAGAATTTCCTGGTGGTAATAATGAGAATTTCCAGGTGATATCGAAAACAATTTCTCCGCAAAAATCGAAAGAATTTCCCGCAAAAACACAAAAAAAAATCAAGGTGAACCTCGAGGAGTTTGCCATGAAAGTCCAGAAGAATTTTCCGGAAATTCAAATTCAGATACTGTTACTAGAGACCGAATATACCTCTGCATTTCGACGATTGTCACAGGAGATGGATTTTGTTGGTAACGAAGAGTAAGGATAGAAGTAACAAAGGTCTTAACTCATGATTTATTAACCTGTGAACAGCACACAGGCAGACATACACTACTACAATAAGATACAATTACAAGTGCTTGGCCATTTGGGAGTACATTATTTTGCAAGCAAACATTGTTTCATAGATTCGGTAGATTATAATCATTTTTCTGCAAAACCAATTCTCTTATCTGATGGAAGAAGACTTATTTTTTCGGATACAGTGGCTTTCTCGGGAAATATTTGCTTTTTAATGTTTGTTTACTAAATCATGTACACCCAAATCTCGAAGTTTTACCGAAGTTACAACTTTATGTAGTAAGGAAAAGAGTATTTGGCTAATGATTGTATCTGCAAATCTCTATATACAAAATTTGCATTTGTTTTGAGGCGATATAACGGATGGACCAATTTTCAAGATTTTCTCACTGCTTTTATATCTAGAAAGAAATTGCAAATTTAACGGGGAAAGTTTGAAAGTTATTAAAATACAATAATAGGGTTATAAGGAAAGGCAAGGAAATTATAAGAATTTGCTGCTGGCAATACGATCGCAGAAAAATGGATCTACAGTGCGGCATCGCAAAAAACTCATAAATGACAAATTGAACAAAAAGCAGCGAGCAGCGCAAGGTTCGTTCTGCTAGTTTGAGGTGCCCCCCATTTTCTTGCGCTGTGAATGAAAATAAGCATAAGTTATGAGATGTATAAAACACGCAACTGAAAACTAACGAGTTATATGCTGCCTATGATCGCATATCAGTCCCATCTTCGATGGATGTCATATTCAAATAGGACAAATATGCAATTTTGGTAGTTGTCTGAAATTTTAGTTATTCCATGAAACTTTTCAATTCAAATTCACTTTCATCAGGATTCCTATAAGACTTTGAGGACATATGAAGGCTTTCGAGTCGCTTGAAAGTAAACTTCGGAGCCTCCGATCTTCTTGAAATGTGTTTCTGAGCCCCTTAGAAGGAGGCATGGGCATTTTGAAAGGACGCTTTCGAGCTTCTTGAAAGGGGCTTTCAAGCTCCTTAAAAAATTCTAAGCCTATAAAAGCAGGCTACCGAGTCTCTTAAAGGGAGGCCTCCGAACCTTTCCAAACCTATTGAAGGGAAGCTTCCGAGCCTCTTGACAGAAAGCTTTCGAGCCTCTCGAAAAGAGACTTCCGAGACTCTTGAAAGGAGGCCTCCGAGATTCTTAAAAGGAGGCTTCCGAGCCTTTTCAAAAGCGGCTTTCAAGCATCTTGGAAGGAGGCTTCTGAGCTTTTTGTAAGCAAACTTTCGAGCAAGCTTCTTGAAAGAAGAGTTCCAAGCCTTTTGAAGGGAGGCTTTCGACCCTTTTGAAAGGAGGCTATCAAGTCTCTTGGAAGGAGGCTTCTGAGTTTCTTGATAGGAAGATTCCGAGCCTCTTAAAAGGAGGCTTCCGATACAAAGGAGGCCCCCAGGTTGAGAACCGCTGTGCTAGTTCATAGGTATATAATCCTAAAACAAGAAGAAACTTAAATTCATATACCATTTAAGAACTTCTATGCATAACATGGTTTTTTTTATATATCTTTATTAAAGAGACTTTCAGCCCAAGGCTGGCTCGTCTCGTTTGTATAAGGCATAACATGGTTTTGATTATGATTTAAAGCTTGTTTTGAGAAAGTAGATTTGTTTTCTTTCCTAGCAGGTGCATTATCCATTCGACCGTTTTTTTTTCATAAGGTTTTTGTGAAAGGCTCAGTCGTGTATAACACTTTGCGGAGCCACAAGCATAGGTTGTACAATAATACATAATTATGACTTATCAATAAAAAACTCAATTTCATCTACAGCGATATTCATAGCGGTTGCTATTCGAACTTTATCGTATGCGATAATTTCTCGTCGTTCATTTTCGTCCCCGATCCAATCGTACGATGGGATTCAGCACCTTTCCTTCCTACATTGGCGGGTGGGATCTGGGGCGGCAGTACTATTTTGCATGCCGCTTGCTGATGTATCATTGGCATCGATTTCTCTAGATATTCTATCTACCGGTCCGGCAGATAATGGATTTCGATTCGCGTCCTTCTTCTTCTCTTTCTTTTGCAGCAAATTCTCTGCTTTGTATACCGCCGGAAATAAGTATAAAGACAAGCATGATTTTCATACATTTTCATCATAATTGAGGATCGATATCTCGATTCGTAGCGATTCGATTTGGCTGAAATTTTACTAGGCACCTGTATTTAACTTGAACTTTCGATCTTTGAGTAAATTGTATACATCTCTGTTGATTTTGACCTCAAAATCTGGAAATAATTATAAAGACACCACTTTTTTATATGGAGCTCCATACAACGGAACTGTCTTTATAATTATTTCCAACAGAAACGCGTATAACCAGAATATATGCATAAATGTAACTATCATTGAATAAAAATTCAAGTCATTTTAGGCTTGTTGGCAAAAGATCAGCCCAATCGAATCGCTAAGAATCGAGATATTGACTTCCAATATGGCCATATGCGTCCTTTCATATTTCGAAAATACACCACCTCAGGAATCACCTTTTCTATCTCGATGTAGATGCCACGAACTCCGGTATACATATCGAGCTGATATTCAGCCGGAAACCGTTCTCGAACTGTGCGCTTCACTTTTCCGAATCTTGCCATCACAGATGACAAATCAGTATCAGGAATTTCCGGTGGCAAGTCGAAAATCCTCACATATCTAGTATTGGCACCAGCTACCGACATGTGAACTAACACCTTTTCTCCATTGGTGTAGAAGAAAGGTAATGAAGTATCGTTGTTCTCCAAAGTAAATTTCATCGCTTCTTCTGATTTAAATCGAATGAAGACAGACTTTTCATCGGAGATCTTATATGCTGTCTCCATCATGCGTTGATCACCTTTTAACGATTTCACGAATCGAACCATATCAGCCAGAGTTGGTTGAATGGCATTGTTCGGAAATAGAAATGCCAGTGTGTTTTAAACCGCCACGTCGCACGACATTGTAACCGTTAGGTACAAACAGAACGTACGATAGAAACAGCACCGATAATAAGCCTGCGAGTTGAAAAACGCGTCTAGACACAGTGAGCTGTGATCGTTTGCAACGAAGTAATAAATCATTGATATATTTATCAATTATTACTTAAAATTGTAATGAACACATATGTTCTTCTTATTGGCATTACATCCCTACACTGAGACAGAGCCGCCTCGCGGCTTAGTGTTCATTAAGCGCTTCCACAGTTATTTACTGCGAGGTTTTCAAGCCAAGTTACCATTTTTGCATTCGTATATCATAAGGCTAACACGGTGATACTTTTATGCCCAGGGAAGTCGAGACAATTTCCAATCCGAAAATTGTCTAGACCGGTACCGGGAATCATGGTCTTGCTCAGCATGGTCTTGCTTTGTACCCGCGCGTCTTACTGCACGGCTAAGGAGGGCCCCATGTATGTGTATGTGTGTGCGCAAAATAAAACTCACTCAGGTTTTAGACTTATCCTGTGCCGATTTGCTTGCAACAAATTGCATTCAGCGGGGAATCAATTCCCATTGTTTCCTATTGAAAGATGAATCGGGCTAAACACACTAAGAAAATCTTACTTAGAGTTTTTAAATAAGTCTAATGCATGAGAAAGACAAACACCGCTAGGTGGATCGATCTAGGTTTTTTTTGCCTTTCTCGTACACCAGGGTTTAATGAAAAGGCTGTATATCCACTCCCAAGCCGATTTTGTGATAGAAGGTCCGGAGACCCATAGTGTTATATACCAATCGACTCAGTTCGACGAATTGAGGTGATGTCTGTTTGTGTGTATGTGTGTGCGTGTGTGTATGTATGTATATGCGAAAAATAGAACTCACTCATCCTTTAGGCACTTATCTTGATCCGATTTGTTTGCAATAAGTTGTGGAGACGGAGAATCCTGTCCCATTGTTTTTTTTGACAGTTTCGATTGGCTCACAAAGGCCGCTTTCGCATATCTCTCGTTAAAGGCTCCCTATCCGAACTGTTTATGATTAATCGAAAACATGTCTTTAACCCTTTCTTTCCCATGGTAGCCTTAGAGCTTCATAAAATTCGCACCTTCCAACTTTCAATAGCAATATTTTACACAACTTAATTATGGTTTCATTGGATAGCTTGTATAAACAATAGTGAAACTATTGAAAACAATCAATTAACTGTTGATTTACAATCAAACGCTTTTTTCGTTTTTCAGCTATGCCAAATAACTTTTGTTTTATCATTTTTCTCAGAAGTGATTCCTTCCTATTGAAATCTTTGAAGAACTGTCGTGGGAAGGAAAGGGTTAAAAAAAGTCAAGATTATCGTCTTTAACTAGAGTGCACATCTTCTTCTTCTTCATCTTCTTCATTGGCTTTACATCCCCACAATGGGACATTGCCGCCCCGCAGCTTAGTGTTCATCATTAAGCACTTCCACAGTTATTAACTGTGAGGTTTCTAAGCCAAGGTACCATTTTTGCATTCGTATATCATGAGGCTAACACGGTGATACTTTTATGCCCAGGGAAGTCGAGACAATTTCCAATCCGAAAATTGTTTAGACCGGTACCGGGAATCGAACCCAGCCACCCTCAGCATGGTCTTGCTTTGTAGCCGCGCATCTTACCGTACGGCTAAGGAGGGCCCCATATTGAATATTAAAACAGCTAGCATTAGATAACCGCATGGACATTCACACAACACCTAGTGGACTAGTGGAGAATTTCACGAAAAGTAGATCTTCACTAGGGCAAAAATCGAACCCACACTCCATGGTTCGCAAATGCGCTTAGACGAATAGCGGCGTCTCTAGCAGATACCACATACATGTTCCATATGAAATGTCAAATCAAATAGAAACTATAGTTCTTTCAACGCTTAGATCTGAAGTGATCGATGAATCTCCTTTTTGGAACAAACTCATCGTATATCGGCCCTTGATTTTGCCAAAAACTACCTTTGAACAGTGCATCTTGTGACCAAAGTGTTATAATAGTAAAAGCATAAGCTCTAGAGTGCTAGTGGCGCAGTAGTCATTAATTGTATTTTTTCCAAAATGAGGATTAATAAACGAAATTTGGCCTTTTAATATGCGTCATGTTGTAGGGAATGTTCTGTTTTATCACCTACGTAAGTTTGACATTTGAAGCGACGCGACATAAGCAATCTACTATATAGGTACTTTTCAAGCAACTGTTGTAATCGATCTGGTCCTGCATTTGTCAATTTTTCTAATTTTTTTTTATCATAGTAGCCGAATATTCTTACTTAAAAATATGCAAACCAAAACAATTAATATAACATGAAGGTTCCCCCAAAAATATACTCGACGCGGGTCGCTCGGCGACTGTGATTGTCTGTGGCGTTGGTATGGAAGCGTCAATAAAACATTGAATGCAGTGACAGTGACCAAGCGATAGAGTCACGGCGGCAGTCGCGTCGCGTGTATCTGGGTGAGACTTTATTGGTACCGGTACATAGGTACCGGTCTTTATGTAATCTGGCTTACTATGGTCGGTTCAGTCTGAACTGAACTGTTGTATGGGATTACAGCGCCTCTAGCGTTCTAATACTTCTGCTTCTACTGACAGTGCACTTTCCATTTTGTGGAGATTCAACAGAACTCATAGAAGAAGTTTGGGAAAAATTAACCTGGAAATATTCAGAAGAACTTACTGTAGAGATTTAGAAGAATTTACTGGGAAAAGTTAAAAGAGTTTTCCTGAAAATATCATAAGAAAATCTTTAAAAAATATGTAAAAATCAGTAGAATTTCCCGGGTTATTCGAAACAAATTATAAGAATTTCTCTGGTAAAATATGAGAAACTTTCCGTGGAAATTCAGAAGGATTTCCTGGAGATGCTTATTTAGTAGATTTTAACAAAGAAATTCCGGAGAATTTACCTAGGAGAATCAGCAGAACCTCAGAGTCAAATTTAAAGAATTTGCCAAACGTTGAACAAAAAAAATCCTGCAAAAATCCCATAAAAATTTCAGTGGAAAGTCAAAGAAATTTACTGTAGAAATTCATAAGTATTTCGCAGGAAACACTGAAGAATGTTTCTTTGAATATTCCTTAGACAGTTATTAAGATTTTTTTTCAATGATATTCAGAAGAATTTCCTTGAGAAATTATGTTCTTTTTTTTTCAGAAAAAAAGAATGTTTTTGTGAAATCCTGGAAAAATTTCAAATAATGTAGAAGAATTTTCCAGCGAAGATCAGTAGTATTCTAATCAATTTCTAGGGGAAAATCAGAACTATGACCAGGTGAACTATAAGAAGTTTTGAACATTCAGAAGGATTTATCTAGGATACCTACTCAAAAAATATCAAGGAAA